>NW_010422833.1:12299-14894 GCF_000710305.1 Buceros rhinoceros silvestris | reverse complement strand
GAAAGAGAGAGTAATATACCAGTGCAAGATTTTTTAAACTGACATGACCTTATCAATTTCTACCATCTTTCATAAGCTGTTCAAGAAAATGCATCTTCTAGAACCTTTGAGTTATAAAAAAACCCAGTAGAGAATAGTTATTACAGATTCCCCTTTCTTCTGAACTGGAGAATGGGTTGTTAGAGTCCTCAAACTTGGATTTTTAGTTCAAGGTTTTAACACAGGAGGTCTCCAGTTTGATCCTCATGTGTCACCTCAGCCTAAGGCTGTGATGAAGGCACATTTGTAAGAGTGTACAAAAGAATGCAGAGAAAAATACAGCTGAAACAAAAACAAGTCAATCAATATTGTTTCAGAGAAAAAAGATTGTAATAAGTCACAAAGAATTAATATTAATTTACAACTGAGGGGAAACAAAACAGAGAAATCACACTTGGGGCCATGACCCTCTAGCTGCATTGTTTATTTTCAGAGCTGTTTTGCTTCCTGAGCCCTGTTGAGATTTTTCAAAAAAAATATTTATTTATTTTGGGGATAAAAAGTAATAATCTGTTTCTTATAGGAGACATGTTTCAGGTGGTTTTAGGGAAAACAGTCAGTGTTTCTTTATTCCCTGATTTCAGTTCGTGGGCAAGGGTGGTTTTTTCCTGTTCCTCTCAAGCATTCTGCCACCAAGAGCCCACAGAATGCTAGATAGTTAATTATTTTCTTTAAGAAACTACACACACATGGGCAGAACAATTTCAGCACAGAGGAACATTTATATTTTATGTTTGTGGATCTCTGTGGATTTAATTTAGAAGTAATTCTGCCCTGTTCAGGTCTTCTTCCTCTCTTTGGTAATATCCTTTCATGACATATATTATACCTACGTAAGTGTATTTATTTGCAGAATACCTCTGCTATTTGGAGGTGCATAGTCTTCATCTGCTGCTCCCAGCCATGACGATGACTGGGATTTTATCACGCCATCTGTTTGAAATTTAGAACTTCCTTGAAGACTAGAGGAAAAATAAGCTATCATCAGAGCTGAAATTTTTCTGGTCAAATGAGTATCATTAAGATGTACAAGGCAGAAGATCAGCTAGGATCCATTTTTCAACACTAGAAGCTAATTACACTGATCTTACAAGTGAGCCTAGAGATTCCTAGAGAGTATATTTGGTTGTTTTTCACTGGCCAACTCTCTGTAAGAAAGCCTAATACTTGATATTAAAGTAATGCTTCATAAGATCTGCTGTACTGGATAATAAATAGCAGGAAAATTCTGGTGCTCCTAAGAGGAAGGAGCTTATTAAGAGACCTGTTTGGAGGGATATTGCAGCTGTAGTGAGAATTGGAGTTTTGGACGTAGTGACTAGCTGCTGCTCCTCGTCCCATACTTTTCACTCTTGCTACCTGTTCTCCATTCTTGGAGTGCTATTCTGTTTGGCTTGCTAAAGGAAGATATCAGCTTCATTAAATGTAGTCTATTACTCCAATTTCATGACCAATTCTTTGTACATTATAATTTTCTGAAATTTAAAAGTGTTTGGAAGAAAATTTTGCAAGTGATTTTTCTGCCTCAGATGAATATTTTTTACTTATGGAAAAATGCATCATTACATTTTTACATTCAAAACCAGATTAAAATATTTCTGGAAATCACTGTTTTTTTCCATCTTCATGATATGAAGTTTGGTGAAAAGCCTTTGCATTGAGGCTAAGCTTCTATATTTTCCTCTGTAATAAAGAACCCTGATACTCAGTGCAAAGTCTATTCTGCATGTGCAGCAGGAAAACTATAGAAACAATGAGTTATAAATGACTAATGAATGACTATATATACGAAAGACTTGCAAAATAAAGTTACACAAACAACTTCAAATCTGTTGTTTTGTATTGTCTCAAAAACTGATTTTTGTGTTATCTGTAGCGTAGTAGCATGGTTTCTGGGGAAGTGTGCACATATTTTTAACATGCACTTGACATCTACAAAGATTTCTGTGATATCTACAATAGGAAATTGGTAGCTTTCTCATTTCTCTTGAAACTTGGCTTACCTAAACCTTACAGAAGGAGTTCGTATCACCTACTTTTAAACATTCATACTGTAAATATTTCTATCTATCTGAGCTAAGCACTATATGCTTCTTTTATAGTTGTTCCTCAACACAGAGTCACTTTTAGACACATTTTATCCACTTTAGATGCCTGTTTTGACATGAAACAAATTATGTTCAGGAAGTGCATATTTTTTCTTTACTAACTTGAAATGAAGTTTAGGATGACTATCTCAGGTGTAGAAGTCTGCAGTGGATACAGCTGTGTTTGATATGAAGTCCACTATAGTAAACCACTAAAGGAAACTTCTGGTCAGTCTCTGCACTTAATAATCTCATTGCATAGACCTGCTTTAGAACAAGTTCTTCTTACGTATAAAGCAAATGCTTGATTCTGTTATTTAATCTAGAGTGGTACAATTATTTATGCATCCAATTGCTATTATTAGCTTCAGTGTCTCTCCCTTTTTTATGTTTGCTGCTGATTGTGGAAGGATTTAGTAAGCATTCATTTACTAATTGTCTCTTATTAATAGCCAATCCTATTAGGGAA
>NW_010422833.1:0-11802 GCF_000710305.1 Buceros rhinoceros silvestris | reverse complement strand
TCTTGAGTCCACGCCAGCCACAAACTCCATTGTTCTCATTTGAAACTGGGAGGGTTTAGCACTTCTAAATGGTTTAGGTTTCATTACCTTTCAAAACCAGCTCTTAACCCCATCCCCCCACCCCCCATCTGTATATAGCAACAGATTTTGTATATTATTGTAGGAGCCATATCTTTAAGATCTTGAAATCTGTTACAGAATCTGAGCCACCCTACAGTGAAGGGGGAAATAGAGTACTTTGAAACTGCTGTTCAATTTCTTTGAAATGCCAAGGTATTCAGGTTTTAATCCAAGGGTGGGGGGGCGGGCATGAGGGAAGACAGTCATATTACAAATGCAATAATGACTGCAGCCCGCCATTTGGAAAGTCTTTGCTAGCGCAGAGAGCTATCAGCCAGTCACTGACAATGAGACATGGAGTAACGCTCATGCAGGCAGACTTCCATTCTGACAGGGGCTTCTGCATACAAGGAAGCACTGGCAATCATGGCCTTCTTGGAAAGTCTTGTCAGAGGGCATTTGGGGCTTAACTGCAGTTTGCAGACATAGAACAAGTTTCTTTTTTTAAACACCAGTCACATTTTTCTGCATCTTCTTAGAGGTGAGTAAAAAAAAGTTCTTTCTCCTATTTTGCACAATGCTGCTGTAATAGAGACACCGTTTCTGCCACATTAGAAGATGTTCTATGTAAATAGAGAAGAATTGCTAAGAAAAAGAATGTAGAAGTTTCAGAGGCAGGGAGGGAAGGACACTTTTTCATGTTCAGATATCTTCCTCTAGAAAGGAAAGGATGTATAGAGAAATGCTGACCAGTTGGATTAATTTGCTAGAGTCGCTGGAGCTTAGTTCAGAAAATGGGTCAACAACACTAAAGGCCAAATATTTTCATTAAATACCTCTTGTCTCTGGGAAACATTTAAGTTTGAAAAGAACAACTTTAGCAATGAAGTACGTTTTCTGGACAGTGTTAGAATTTGTTCCACATTTTAGTGAAGTTTCAGTCACAGGCCAATAAATGTACAAGTAATAACAGGCATGATAGCTATGATGGATTTTTTTTCTTTTTTTCTTATTTTTTATGCTAAATAAGTTTACAACTTGGCATTGAAGAGATTACAGTATACATTGCAACAAGGGGTGGATTCCTCTGAGAGGAAAGGGACTAATTAGGTTAATGGGGCTGATTTAATACTACGTTATAGATCAATAAAGTTAAGTCAAGAGTTTCACACAAAATACATTCATGAAGATTTTTTTTTTTTTGAGACTTCCAAAGCTCCCTCTGCATCTGCATCAACATAATGGGAACTGGGACTTAGCACTATTAAAGTTCTTTTAATGGAGTTGATTATTATTTCAGCCTAAGACTGGTTCAGCACAGTAGGGAGGCCTAACATAGCTAAGACCATTAAGGTTCCATGGCTATGATACTAATTTTAGGCTTTATGCAATATTTTAATGCAATATTTATCAGAATCTACAGTGAAGGCACAAAGTATTTTCCTAAGGAGTTTATTTGCTATTGTTGCAGATTCTCTAAGAGATAAAAGACAGGAATCATTTTATCATCTTTTAATGGAGGTTAACTAAAGTATTTTTTATTATTGTTTTATGAGAACCATCAAATATGCATATAAATCTTGAATTATACAGAAAACTTACTACAGCAACTTTCCTAATATATAGGCCCAGACCATCAATGGTAAAACAAGAAGAAACAGTAAAAATATAATTTCTCCTATTGCTACTCAAACACATGTCCTTCACAGAAATCCAGGGGATTCTGATTGCTAGTGCACATTAACTTTTTCCTGTTTCTTGATACAAGTTTCATTCTGTGGGTCTGAGCAGACGAACATTCTTTGGTCCTCATTCTGCTGGAAATATATCCTGAATTCCTAGAAGATGATGCTCCTCCCTCCACTTAAAGTCCTAGAAGAGACTCCGGTGACCTCCGGTGTTCTTGGGGCAATGAGGCTGATTGCCGAACTGTAAGGGCTGTAGCATTTTGTACTGTAACAAGGAACTTTGAAGGGTGCATTCTGTGAGGTGTCAGGTGATTCTAACTCTATCTATAAACTCAGAAGGAAGAGAAGGAAATCAGCACACATTTGGATTATGTCCCGAGATAAATTCCATGCTTCAGTTTCTCATAAGAGTAGAAAGCCAGTAAATAAAATGCGGTGAAGTGAATTTAATCTAATAATAACACTGCATAGCAATCAGAAATGTTCCACAGAAAAAGCAATAAGATTCTCATGGAAATGAATTGAAAAATGTATCTCATTTCAGTCATCCTCACAGCCTCCATTAACGAAGCAGCAAACACAGCACAAATAGCAGAAACACCTGAATGAGGTACAGACGCCCTTTTCTAATTCTGTGAACCTATTTCAACTTCCTGTATTGGTTGGAAAAAAAGATTTGTACATCAATACAGTGGAGGATGTTCCCATAAAGCAACCAAGGATACTGTAAATCTGTCATATTCAGGAGAATTCACAAGTCAAACAAAATATATAGTTACATTTTCTGGTTCTGATATTATATGAATAATGTTCTAGAGCCACAATGTAATACAGCAGAAAGCTAGCAAGTATTAAGTGATAGGAAAGCATACCATGGAATGGAGGGACTTTTTTTTTCTGAGAAAGAATGTGTGGTTTTCTGCAGTTTGACTGTAGCTGAGATACAAAAAAAAGAGACTACATGGAAGAAAAGATAAGACTTTCCTCCTGCACCACTCTTCAGACAAGCACAAGGAAGATGTGGAAGACAGGTTTCCTGAGATGTGAGTCTGCTCTAGCTCTGGTATCACATGCAGCTTCTCTGAATTGTACTGCTATTGTTTGTCTTTGACTCTGTAAAACAGGGAGACTTATTCCACATGCCACTGCCTGCATTTGTGTAGCCACCAATACAGAGGAAGGAAAGCAAGAGGCAGAGCCTGATATGGTGCAGCTATGCCTGCACAGAGTTATCCTTTTCTTGAGAATTATCTGTTGTGAATGTATAGAGACAGTATAGCTATAAATGATGCATTCCAATTTTCACCTGAAAATTCACTGATTTAATGTTATAGAAATTGCCGGTTATATGAGACAGCAAAAGAATACAGCATATCCAATAAAACATAAGTTAGATAATATTTAAGTACACGTAATTGTAGATATACTTACTATGATCAAGTACAGTCAAATTACAGCCCATTTTGATTATTTGGAACGAATTTTCCACCTGCAATTTGTAATATGCACACTGTGGCAAAGGTTATTGGTCTAGTTGTCATCATATTTGCTTTAATGCCAAATAATAACTTAAGAACCAGCCTGAGTTTTGATATGTTGCATCACAACCAACAATTGACACAAAAATAAATAGTCATTTTAAGCATATTATCTGTGCAAGTATGTTCACTCTGGGAATTATTCATGTCTTTCTTCTTCTTTTTTATTATCACAACCTCAGGATGCTGAGGCCTGGCTACCGAAATGTTGAGAAATACATGCTCAGTTTCTAGGAAAGAATGGTATGACCGTATGGCCAGCTAAGATGCTTGTTAGAGTTTTATATTTCCTTCTTGGAAGAACATAGCATTATTAATTTTTAATCTCCATGCTAGCATTTTGTAAGAAATGCACACTAAATTGCAATCTTTATAACAAGCATTTCTGAAGAATCTACAAACTGGGATTGTGATGTCATATAATTGAGATTCCATGTTTAGTCTCTCAATCTTGGAAAAAGAAAATAAAATGAGCCCACATTCTATGATTAGACTGACTGAATAACATGCAAAGATTTGGAGTAGTGCTAAAGAAAAAAATATAACCAAGTAGCTTTCTGCAGAATAATAGATTTACAAGTAGGTCAAGTCAATATAAAAAACCACATCTTCTTGATATGATATTTATTCTCTAGAAAACGGATCTTTACCAAAGATGCTTTTGATAAAATTTTGGACTTCTTTAGTGACCTTGAAGAGGGTGATGCTTAGTGTAAGTCACAAAGTGAAGAACTTGACCAAAAGGAGACTCAACACTAAGGAAATAAGAATTCTCGAGCTAGAGGAAGAGTAAAGCTGAAATTACTTCATCATGAATTTGATGCTACTGAACTTTCTTGATTATTTGGAGAAAAACTGAATAGACTGTAAGTGAAATGCCTGGATGACACCAAGATGCCATTACTCTTGAGTGAGAATGGACTTTCTGATATGGTAGAGATTAATGTTCATGAAAGATGTTTGTTTTTATCTTGAGTATCTATTATCTGGATAATGTGGAGTTTCTTAATTTACCCTTTCCCTGCCTAGAATCCAGTGTTTAGTTTGTGTGTGTATATATGTATATATATATTTACATATTTTCTATTGTGTTATTGGATTGTAACTGAAATGGATGAAAAGGAATGTAAGGAAGGAAGTGCAAGGACTAACAATACATTTTTTTTCCACACCCAGGATGACGATCAGAGGAGTAGAAGATGGATATATCGGCCAGTTACATTGTCACTTTGAACCACCAATGTGGACATGAAATAGGCAATTGTGATTCTAGAGTCCATCAGGCAAGGTATTTTCATCTAATTTTAATGCCATTTTGCAAAGCCTAGGATATTTTTTATCTGTAAAAATTTGTAAGTATTTGTCAAAAGATTGTCATTATGAAGTCAGTCCACAGTACATCTACAGAAGGGCATTACAGTGAACAAAAAAGGGAAGACTCTAACTTACTGAATAGAACAAGAGAGCTTGACAGACCATAGACTGAGAGAGTGTGCAACTGATCTCTGAAAGTATATAACAGAAGTCAATATTAGATAAAAGATAAAAGGTGGGAACCCAAAATACAAAGCTAAAAGGCAAATGTAAGCAAAAGAAAAAGAGTTTAAAATGGGTAGATTTTAATTTAGATTTTAAACTGCCAGATTTCTAACCACTGAAAGACTGAAATAGTAGAATATATTCCAATAAGAATGTTAGGAGCAAACCCAATAAGTATTCTTTAAGAGAGAAGTATTAAAGTTAAAAAAGTTATGTAACCACCTGCACTGGCAAGTCATTTGACTAGACGGCTCAGGAGATTCCTCTTTCTTCTATGTTTTATTGAGATTTCTGAGCTTTTCATACCCCTCCTGTGTCCTCCTTTGCTACATCAAGGACTGTCACCAGTCAGGTACCACCCATAGGGCCCATCACGTCCTGCAGTTACATCTGCCACACTTCTGAACCATTAAAAAACTACAAGGTCACAGTAGACCTGGCATCTGTCCACAGTCACCCACGTCTCCTTTTTTCCACTTTGAAATATTGGAATATGCTACTCTTTACTTCCCTAAAGGGAAAAAAAAATAAATCAAAGTTACAGACACAGAAGAAATAAAAAAATAAGAAAAAAATTAACAGGTACGTGCAATCTACCTGAGGTGGCATTCATTTTAAAGCGTACTTGTGTAAATAAATGCATGTACTGGTCAAATCTCACTCTTTATGTCTTTATACTTCTATTTCTAAAATAGTCGGTTTGCAAGTTAATATTTAGGACCATTGTCAAAAGCATTAGTTTTTCACTTTGTGGCAAAAAGAGATGGAGTACCATTGTTATTTCCACATTTAATCTTTAGCAGGTGACAGCTTTTAGAATGAAGGAAAAATACATAGAAATTAGTAATAATATTTTAAATAAAGGTGGTAAGATGAATGTGATTAGCCTGATTTAACATCTAAGGCCTGCAATTTAATTCTGAAAACCAAATATTTTGAACCTTCCCTTTGATGTTTTATGGCAAAATCTTTGTCAGTTTTGTAAGTTTAGTAAGCATTCACTTATCTTTACTGAAGTGGATATTGTCAAAAACGGCTCTCAATTTATTTCCTGTTTATTTCTCATATGATTGTTTCTAAATACTGTAGTGAACTAAGATCTAATTAGAGGAAGACTAGTAACTCATCTGATTGTGAAGGAATGGAAATAAAATAAGATTTACCCAGTAAATAACTCATTGTAAATTATTTGCTTAGCTATTCAACTTCTTCTAAGTGATGTGTAGGGATGCAAAACCACAATATATGAATTCCCGAGGGGCGTGTGTGGGATGCTTCAAATTTTTAAACATTAGACAAGCTCTTAATCGTTCACAATGTAATTACTGGATTAATGAATTTTATATTCAAAGTCAAGTCACTGGATAGAGAACGAGAAAATTCAGAATGCTGGAGCACTAAAAATAGCCTGCCATGTTAAACTCCTGCTATAAACCCAAATGCTAGGATCTTCTGAATTATAAAAAAGCATTGCAAGCCATGCGTTATTCTGCTTAAAATATTTGCAATATTAAGTGGTAAATCTTTTTTCAGATATCCTACCTTCCATGTGGATATTGTTATTCTGAATTTCTATTGAAATTCAAATTTGAAAACAAATGCCTGAGATACATCTTATCTGTTTGCCACACTTCACCATTCTTCTTAGATTTCAGAACGATTCAAAAGATAGGTGATGAAATATTACGAAGCTATGTAGTCTTTCAGAGAAGCTCTTGTAATGTAAATTTGACCTCGGATTTGTCCTGAATCCACTTAATGAAAGCTAGAGGTTCTGTGCAACAGAATAATGAAAAGTAAAGAAAGTGAATATAATCCAGATACAGTTCATAATTTAATTGTACCAAGGCAAATGTCTTGCCATGATGTGAATTTAAAACTCCAAATCAAGTGAAGGTCATTTTTAAGTTTTAGACATTCCCTAAAAATATTGCAACCTTTATGGATGAATAGCGAAACAAATATAATTCTTTTATTCAATATTTTTAGTTTTAGCTAAATGCTAAATATTCTCTAATTTTTATTAGCCTATTTGACTTTTAGTTCCTTCACAAACTTGAAGGCTACAAAAAAATTCATTTAAGGAAGCATATATGTAAGATTAATTTGGTTTATGTTTATATATTCTCCTTCTCATCACTGTGCTTAAAAAAAAAAAGGGAGAAAATATGATATTTGTACTCTTTTCATGCATTCCTGTCCTCTCTGTACATATGCGTGTGTACATATGTATGTGTATTGCTAAAAGATTAGATGTTTTGCTTTTTATACAAATGCAAGACATATTAAGAAAGTCTGTAGCCATTTATAAAATAATTAGATTGTAGTGTTTTCTAAAATAAATCAGGTGACAGTCATTATATTTATTATTATTTATTTCTATTGTTTTCCAGTGCAAAAATACGCTTCACAGAATGATGAAATTATGTGAAACTTATTCAGGTGGTATTTGCAGAGGTCACATTGGGTTATACATGAAATCCTACTTATTTCATGAACAAGCACAAATAGATGAACAAGCTTTCGTTATGGGTTAACTGCAGAGAAGTCTGAAATGGAAGGCCATTGCTTGAAATGCAAAGCATAATTTACAAAGGGAAGCATATGGTTATCCAGTAATACACAAATGATTGCATCACTGGAGAAATGCATCTACGGTCTGTGCTATCACCCAATAAGACTGCACAATAGAAGGAAAGTTTAACACTGAAGAAAGGCAGCTCCAGAGCAGGTAACATTAGATACTTTGGTAATGAAGCAGTTGCAATACACTTTGAAGTATAGCTATACTACTGTTTGAGTCAAAAAAAAAAAAAAGAAAAAAAGGCAGAGTAGTAATGGGCTGAGATGAAGAAATAAAGTCCATAATATCTTATCTGATAATTAACAATTCACTATCAAAATCAGAAAATAATATTTTTGTCAGTTTATTTAGATTGTTTTTACTATAGGAATACATATGTACATAATTAAACAATACTTACTTTAATTACATTGTTCTAGAATTATTAAAATATTTGCTTTATTACATTAATTTTAGATTTTTAAAATAAATTAACAACGAAATAATTTCTGAAAAATCTACTCAGACTCTTACAAGGATAACTGACACAACTGGATTTTTTAGATTCATTTTAACTTCACGTGAAACACAAAATATTTCAGATTGTTTAAAACATCAATAGACCACAAAGCCACTGTATAAAACATCTTCTTTCAGCTTAATACACAGTCTGCATCAAGGCTCAGTTCCAATAATGGTGTATTAGTAGTTTCACTAGCTGTTGCTAAATGGCCTGAGGATTGAAATGACGAATGTCCTAGCAGAGTTCATTTTTTAATTAGGGAAATTACATATTCCAGAAAGTGTGTTTTCTTTTTTTCACTTTACCTAGGTTATGCTGCTGCAGGAGCACTCATAATTCGGCATGGGTGCTCTCTGTGATGTGTGTACTGTTGCTATACCAATTGTCCCCTGAGAAAGGCTGCTATTAGGTTTTATATAAACCTTTTTGCAACAGACTGGCTTTTGATATTGATTGTCCTGTATAACTTTTTTGATGGAAGGAAGGCTAAACTTTTTTTTTTAAAACAAGACAGCTGTCCCAAAAGAGACAAGAGACTGTAAATGCCTAAACCCTTGAAAATAATGTGTGGCCCATGCAGACATATTGTTAAAAAGAAGTACAGATATTTGTCTTGTGAAGCATTTCAGCTTTTTTTAGACTAAAAGAAGGTTAGCATGTATCTAAGATTTTATATAAATTTGGAAAAGTATAAATCCATATGTTTTCTAAGAAGTGACACTTTATTACTGCAAAGAAAAATGTGCTGATCTGCTCTGTAGTGATTAGACCATTTGTCAAATACTGTTACTGTTTTTTGATAATATTTACAGGTCACACACACAAGTTTTCAGCCCTCATTGGAGTCAGGCCTGTGAAATGGAATCTCCCTGAATTCAGGAGGCTGATTGAAATTATTAACTTTGGCAAATCTTTTGAACTTGTCTAAATTCCCTTTGCTCCACCTTTCATAATGCAATATTATCTCCAAACTGAAAAGAAAATGAAGAGAAGAAGAGAAGAGAAGAGAAGAGAAGAGAAGAGAAGAGAAGAGAAGAGAAGAGAAGAGAAGAGAAGAGAAGAGAAGAGAAGAGAAGAGAAGAGAAGAGAAGAGAAGAGAAGAGAAGAGAAGAGAAGAGAAGAGAAGAGAAGAGAAGAGAAGAGAAGAGAAGAGAAGAGAAGAGAAGAGAAGAGAAGAGAAGAGAAGAGAAGAGAAGAGAAGAGAAGAGAAGAGAAGAGAAATGGTGTAATGCATCTGCTTTATCACCAGTTTGGCCAAGGTAAAATCCAAGGTCTGATGACGATAATACCCTCCCCTATCCCACCAGAGACAGGGGAAGGGAGGAAAGAACTAGTGAGGCCTCTAAAATGCTTTGTGGAAAACTGAAACAAACTTTAATAACACTGCGAACAAATATATATTAAATACAAAGGAAAACAGTGAGATATTGAGGGTTTTGGGAAGGCAAGGGTTAAACCAAAAGCAAACACGGACTGCGGCAGTGATCCGAGATGGTGGCGGCCACGTGGTTCAGCTGCGTGAGCAGCACACAGAGACCTGCGTAGTTACGAATTACCCGGCAGCGCGAGATAGAGTGGGATTGGCACAATCCTACCAGTCTCTGTCGCGGAATGGAGCAAAGCAAAAGCAAACAGCTCTCAGGCGCGCCGGCAGTCTGGACCCGGCTCAGCGGGGCTCCGATGCGGGGCTCCGATGTGGCGTGCCGAGGTGGCACAGCGGCTTTTCCCGCAAAAATAGCTCAGTCGGTTTTCGGGCACGGCTCCTCAGTTGCGACGAGGTGGGGTTTCCACTCCCCACCGTGGTGCGGCTGTGACGAACACAGCGGCAGCAGTGACGGGGCTTGGCGGCAGTAGCAGCTCCGGGGATCTCTGGTGCTGCATGGCGCGGCTTGCGCTGGCAGGTACGGATCAGGTCCCGACAAGTTGCGACGGCTCCGGAGAAAGCGCAGCTCGGTGGCTCTTTGGAGCATGGTGGTGGTTTTGGAGCGTGGCGGCTCTGGCGGTTCCTGGCGCCGCGGGGGGGGGGCACACGCAGCTCGGTGGCTCTTTGGAGCATGGTGGTGGTTTTGGAGCGTGGCGGCTCTGGCGGTTCCTGGCGCAGCTGCTGGAGTCCAGAGGGGGTTGCTCCGATGTGGTCCGGGGTGGCCGAGAGTGCAGAAAGACTGCCTTAACGCGGGCACAGCGCGGCTTTTTAAAGCAGCAACAGCACGAAAACCGAACAGACCCGCAAAAACTTTTAACCAATGAAAAATGGAGATGCAGCTGACTTCACATGGCGGGGAATACCAATTGGCTAGTTTAAAGCAAATTTCTTTTCTGAAACAGAAGTTGCTAAGCCATCACAGCTTTCGCTGAATTTCTTTATAAAACTAATGCCTCCTTTAAAGTACACGTCTCAAGAAAAGTTTTACTTATCCACATTAGATACAGACTGCAGAATGGTGCATCATGGAGAGCTCAGTTATTTCCCAGCTGCTTTTTTCCCCCACAGTTCTTTTTATTACGTGTTATTGAAGAAGCTCAAAGCTCATATTTCTGTGTATTAGGAAGAAATAATTTGGATCATAATTTGTCTTTTGTCATTGCTTAAACATTTTATACCTAAAGGGAACGTTAACCCGATATATTATGTACTATTCACTCCAAGCCATTCCTTGTGCTGTCCCCACTACCTGTTCCGTGTATTACCTTTTGAGCACCAGTTCCATTAAACAAGATATCTGCTCAGTAGAGCTGATCGTACTTCATGTGGTTTTCAGGGAAATGTGAAATTTGCTCATACTCTGTTTCGCTTTCCCTATCTTTGCTCCTTGAGTCAGAAGAAAGACGAGTAGGTGCGTCAGAAGCAGGGACCAATTACCTAAACACTAAATTAGCTGCATCACACCCACCTTGAACCTCTATATCTGCTTTCAGCAGAAGGAATTAGAAAGTCAGGGTGATGAATCTTGGTGCTTAACTTTTTGGCACTGCAGTATCAAGTGTCACAAAATCTGAAATTCATTGTTGGATTTAGACCATGACCTTTAGAAAATCAAGTGTTCTTAAAGTCCCTGCTGCTGCGGGCATGAGTGTAAGCTCACTGATGAAAATGTGGTTGCCTGTGGTTCAGGGTAAAACTTGACCTCTAATTTTTAAGTGACAAGCCTGATGCTCAGTTCCAAAATGCTCCTGTGAGACTGTGGGATAGATTATCTTGTTAGCTTTAACAACAAGCAAATTGACTGCTTCAGAAAAATCAAAAACAGCTTCTTTGTCTACTAGACTAGGACTATATCAAGTGTTTTATCGGCAAAGAATAAAATTATTTCACAGATATTCATCCGAGAAATGTAATTTATATTAAAGCAAATCAAAACAAAGTGTTGTATTAATATACAAAACACCTGCCTCACCAGGACTGAAAATCCATCATTAGATGATGCAAGTAACGAAGATATTTGATGTAGGGCATGATAGAATACAAAATATCAAAGCATTAAAATCTATTTTGAAGCTTCTTGTCTTATTTATTGTTATTCTTAAAAAAAGAAAAAATGAGGAAAATATTCTCCTGATCTTTGGTACCCATGTTCCCTGTTACCTTAGTTTGATGATTGAATCTGTAACGGGTTTTGACTTTGGAAAATTACCCAGCATGTTTCCTAATTATAAGGAGTATAAACACCAGCATTTATCATTTTAGACAACAAATAGTGCATGAGCGTAGACATTGCAATGTGGGCATCTCTGGCTGGTGTATACAGTCTTTATATTTTTGAGTCTTTTTTTTAGCCTTTTTTTTATAGTTCAGTTCAACCAATGTATTTTTGATGTCTGCTTTAAAATTAACAATTTCATGCTCTAGAGGTGCCTATTTTCACCCAATAGCTGTAAAAGTAGTCGGGGGCG
>NW_010422832.1:25430-27676 GCF_000710305.1 Buceros rhinoceros silvestris | reverse complement strand
GGCAGCCCTGGGCACCGAGCCCGGATCCACGAGTCCCTCCATCCGCGACAGGGCTGCAAGGCCACAGCCTCAGGGATGGCCGGGCTCACCCTGCACCCGTCTCAGCCCCCTTCTGCCACGGCCGGAGGACACGGGGCTTCCTCTGCTTGGCTGCGGGTGGGTTGGGCCACAGCTCCTGCCCGATGGCATTAGCACTGCTTGTGTAATGCTGATAATAGCAGCCACGCGTGTATGTTCCCGTCGCCACATGTCTCCGGTGTGCCCGGCGTGATTCAGAGAGACCATGAAGGCTGGCAAATTCACGGCGTAGCAAGGCAGGTTGATGCCACCGCCAGGGCAGGACCTGCCTGGTTGTAACGGCAATCCTGAAGTGGAGGGGACATGAAGGCCACCATGGAGCAAATCAGGCACATTTCAGTGGAACCTAGATCAATTTCAGAGATTTTCTGCACTTCCTTATCCGCAGTTTATGAGTGTGGTGGCACTGAACTTTGTACTGAGCTCTGCATCGTGCTGTGCTGATGTACCTCAACCTCCGTTCTCACCTGACAGTGCCCCGGCTCTGCAGCTCCCAGCCAGCCCTCTGCTCCCCGTGCCTCTGCGGAGCAGAAACCCCAGGCCGAGCCTCCCATATGCCTCTTTCCTCACCTACTTTGTCCCTGCCATCTAGCCCAGCTCTTCCCATGTGTCAAATACTGTTCTGCATTTCCATTTTTATCCTGTTACCCTTCTAGCTCCTTCACCAGGATGGCCAAGGTGGGGTTGGCAACCGGTCCATGCAACAACTTGCTTTTTTGCCACTGTGACTTGCAGCACCCTTGTTGTGCATGTGGACGAATGCCATTTCCCCGAAGAGAGCTAAAGCTTTATCTTTGCGGCTCCTTCTACCCTCTGTTCATACTATTCCCTTCAGTGCTGGCGTGACCTTGGCGCCTCGCTGCCTAGTGTGTGCAATGACTCGGTTAAGGCTGGCATAACCTGAGGAGCATGGAACCATCAAACTAATTGTCACTTGTTTCCTAAAGCAGGATTTTCACTTAGCTCTTTGGTGACGAGCGTATGGCGAACACAACGTTTCTGCTTCTTATTTAATGATCCGTTGACAGGAAAGATCGAGTAGGCAGAAATCTAAATTCTGGATTCTCTCCAATTTTTTATCCACGGGAGCCCAAGCCTTTCAGCATTGGGAAAGCAGCAACAGGAAACGAGTCAGGGGGAATTTTAGGAGCTGTTGAGATGGCTGCAGTGTTTTACATTCCCAGAACTCAGCAGGCAGGCAGCTGTCTGGTCTATTAATCCTTTCCAAGTTTCTCTTTTGCCCCACGAATACATTCCAGGCATGGTCCCATCCTGGCATTATCCCCTCGCACACCGCGAGGGGAAAACCCCAGCAGCCGTGTTCTGTCTCGCTGAAAGGCAGAACGGGACCTGTGCGCCTGGTGGTTTTGCCTACCACAGAGTGGGATTAAGCCTGAGTGGTGTCAGGGTTCCCTGCTCCCAGCTGGATTTCCCGTGGCAGCAGGCTCTGCGGAGCTGGAAGGAAAAGCGCAGCGAGAGCTGCCGTTTTTCCTCAGGAAGGCACAGGAAAGCCTCCCCGACAGAGCCGGAGTGAGCTGTGCTGCGCTGCTCTCAGCTGGGTGTTGCTGTTATATCCGTGTTTTTCTTCCTCCTTGGCCCAGCTGCTGAAGCTGCTTTCCAGACCCCCTGAGCAAACTTGGATACGTCGCAGGACCGTCTCCCTGCCCCAAGCGAAAGCAAGCTGCGTGCTTCCCAGGGGCTGTCTCCGAGAAAGCTCTGGAGCTCAGCACCCCTCCAGAGGCCATTTGGGCAGCCCGAGCATCAGCGCTGCGGGGAAACTGCCTCCACCCACAGCCCCTGGTGCCCTGGGGAAGTTCCTTTCAGGTCAGGGTCAAGACACATCAGCAGGGCTGTGCGAAGGAAGCCGCTGCATTAATTAGGGGAGTTCTGTGGGTAAGCGGAGCGTGCCAGGCCCGGCAGACTGTCGCTGGAACCTTACACCAGCGTGCAAGGCGGGCGGGCCTCGGTGGAAAAATCTTGGCATCCAGAGGTTACCGCTGCAGCCTGGCACGCTGTCAGCAGAAAATCCCTGCTGGCTGGTTTCTACCTGCTGAAGGAAATCTGGGCAGGAGAAAAGCCAAACTTCCTCCCTTTTCCACGCTCTGTCCCATCCCAGCCCCCGCCTCCCCCACCGCTCGCAAGCGCCGCGGCGGAGGGCAGAATTCCTC
>NW_010422832.1:24197-25220 GCF_000710305.1 Buceros rhinoceros silvestris | reverse complement strand
CCCCCCCGCCGCTCGCGAGCGCCGCGGCGGAGGGCAGAATCCCTCCCTCCAAATACGGCTGGAACGCAGCCACGGAACTGCTCAACCTAAACACAAAGGGGAATACAAGCCTAAAATAAACACGCACGCACACAGGCGCACACACGCATGCACACACACGGCGTTCGCTTCGGGGGAGGCGGAGGGGGAAGCGGCGGTGGGAGGGTGGCTGGGTGGTGAGGAAAAATTTCATGCTGGCCTCTTTAAAGGTGTGTTATTTGTTCAAGGCTGTCCAAACATTTGCGGAGCGCTGGCAGGCCCGGAATGTGTGCAAGAGCTCCGGCAGCGTGTCTTAGGCGTGGGAAAGCTCTGCTCTCCTCAACCTTTACAGGCTTGTTCCCCCTCAGGCAGTGATTCAATAAAACCCGCGCCAGAGATTTATTGAGCTGATAATGACAGCTTCAGTCAGCAGGCAGACACCAGCAAAGCTGGGGGAGAGACTCCCAAGTCGAAGAGGAGGGAAGAGATGGACAGGGCAGGGGCTCTGCGATTCCCAGCAGTGGGCTGGGATCTGCACCTCAGTGAGCACCCAGGGCTGGAGCCAGCCTTTCGGGCAGCTTCAGTCAGCAGGCAGACCCCAGCAAAGCTGGGGGAGAGACTCCCAAGTCGAAGAGGAGGGAAGAGATGGACAGGGCAGGGGCTCTGCGATTCCCAGCAGTGGGCTGGGATCTGCACCTCAGTGAGCACCCAGGGCTGGAGCCAGCCTTTCGGGCTCTCTTCGCCAGGTGCCCGGGCATGCATCCTGCCAGGCGGAGCACAGGGTGTGCCTTGCAGGTGTGCAGGACTCCCCGCTGTGGGAAAAAGCAGCGTGTTTCCTCACCCGGCCCTGGGGAGGTCAGGGATGCAGCTGTGGGACAGGGCTGGGAGCCTGGCCCCAGGGAGACAGTGTCCTGCGTGAAGCTCCTGGCCAAGCTGGCCGCTGCCAGAGCGGTTGTGCCACGCTCGGCCCCTGGCCCGCTGGGCCAGTCACTTCACCTCCCTCTC
>NW_010422832.1:18660-24123 GCF_000710305.1 Buceros rhinoceros silvestris | reverse complement strand
CCCTGGCCCGCTGGGCAAGTCACTTCACCTCCCTCTCTGCCACCGCCCTGGGACTGTTTAGTGCTGGATAATTCAGCAAACGCAGAGTTGAGAAGGGCAGCAAGAGACTTGCTGCTTGAGCAGCTCTGGAGGGTTTCTCTGGGAGAAGTTCTGTTCTTGGAAAGGCAGGAGGAAGGTGATGGCCATGAGGGCTCGCTTAAAGGCATTGCTGCTGGTCTAGGTCACGCAGCCCAGCTTGTGGTGCTCAGGGATAAAGAAAATGCCCCGTGAGAGAGCTCCATGCAAGAAGGAGCCCAGGGCTAAGCGCCGGTGAGACAGGCCAGCAGTTCCAGCAGGCACTTTGCGCTTTCCTGCTGTCCCACAGCACTTTGTGGTCACTCTGGAGTTAAACCCCGTAAACACACCTGTGGTTATCAAATCTGTTTTACTGGTGGGAAATGCAGAGATAGAAGGGAAGTGACTCACCCAGAGAGGCAGCACGGCCAGGAACCAACCTTTGTGACTCTTTGCCTGTGATAACCCCGGGCTTTGTGCGCCCGCACATTTTGCGACCCAGCGAGCAGCTACGCGATATGTGCATGTGAGGAACGAGGCACCGGGACTCCCCTGCTCAAGCCCTGAGAGGCTCCGCTCCGGTTTTACTGGGGCGCAAAGCCCTTTAACGGCACAGCCCAGGGCGTTTCACACAGCGCTCGCCTCGGGAGGGCCATTGCTGCTGCTTTAACCAAAAATGCTTCAAGGAAAATCCTTCCCAAGATAACTTTCGGTCTTGTGCTCAGCAGCCGGGGAGACACGCATCTCTTAGCCTCGGCAGTCAGGTAGCTGAAGGCGATAGAGGGACAGAAAAATGTAGCTGGCGAGCATTGCTGGGACAGAAGGGAACTCACATCGCCTCTCTTATTTAATTATTACCGTCTGCATTCTTCCTGGCATTGCAAACATTTGGGAACTTGGCGGTTTACTGCCTGTACTAACCCGAAGTGTTTTCTCTATAGCAAGAGTATTCTGTGCTGCTGGAGGGGCTGGGTTTAGCCTCACACCCCAAACAGCGAGACTTTCTCGAGCGTTAGGTTCAAATCCCAGCAGGACCTAATGAGAGCTTCGCGTTGCTGGATGCAGAGGGGGAATTTTGCGGGTGTTTCAGCTGAGGCCGCGGCTCCGCATGGACCTTACAGTTCCAACAGCCCTTTGCAATTTGGCTGTCAACAAAGAGGGCAACTGGATTCTATAATAAACACTGGGGGATAGATTTTCAAAGAGCAGAGGCCCTGCCTCGTTCGGGTGTGTGTAATTTGTAACAGAGAGCAAATTCAAGTGTCTGGATTGCTGCCTCTTCCTGGCTTGCACTTGGCTCCAGCATTGGGGCTGGGGTTTGGTGGATACGCAGGAAGCCATTCCTCTGACAATAGAAGCCCTGGTCCAGCAGAGCTTCCCCGGTCTCGCTGTTTGCTGTCTTCACAGGCGATCTCCCAGCCGGGAAAGGAAAGCTGGCACTGTGCTTTTAGACAGGGACAATCTTCGCTCTTAGCCTTAACCCGCCTTCTCTGACCCCTGGTATTGATCTTTCGCAGCATCCGTGGTTCCACTTGCAATTAAAGCAGCACATCTCGCCCTGACTTGATCCTGCTGGGGCTGTAAGGACGCTCCATTACCAGTGCGCTCAGGGCGAGCAGCCTCTCTGTAACCTCAGAGGTGCTGCCGTCTTTCACTGGCTCGTGCTTTCTTCCTCTCGCTGACGGAGTGTCAGCCTCAGCTCTTTGGTGTTATTTCAGTGAGGTGCCCAAAGAAAAGGGCGATGGAGCCACGGTTCTACCTGCCAGGTAATCCTGCCTAAACCTGTGCTGTATTGCAACTCCAGTCATTACACCCACAGGAGAACAGGCAGCAAGGGGTGCCTAGAGATGAGAAAGCCATCCAGGTACCCCAGTAGACACTGCGAAGATGCAGAGTTGCTCCCTGGTGATGTGCTGGATGCATTCTAAACCCACATGTAAGCTTGAGGGGAGGCATAAAGATTGCTTGGAGGAGGTAAATGTTTTATTAACAAGAGAAATGCAGCCTTCAGTCTGCAGAACAAGTACAGCTCAAACAGTGACTGGCGTAGACCGGTCTCCAGGAACTGTGGAAGGGACAGAGTAGTTGGTGCACTGAATCTGCAAGTGGAATCTACAAATAAAGTGTATGTGCCCCCTCTGTAAGCATCCCTCTCCTGACACAGGAATGGCAGGAGGTGTGGAGTCCTCCCCTTTGTCCTCATCTCGTCCTCCCCAGAGCCCAAGCCAGACCTCTCCACGTTATGCAACCCTGTCTGGAGCCCTGCAAACAGAACAGCTGGTCGCTCTGGAACATGCAGCTGGAGAGCTGGTGACTGCTGACACCAGTCCAGTCAAGTCATGGATCGGATGAGCGCTGCCCAGAAGCAGAGCACTCTGTCCAGCTGCTAAGTGTATCCTCAGCCAGAGCTCACTGCAGCCAGGATGGAGCTCTTCTCTTTCGGTGACTGTAGTTTGACAGGGGAGAACACCCAGCTGTCTTCCCGGAGCTTTCCAGGGGCTGGCTGAGCACAGCATGTGCAGCACTACTCGGCCACAAAGCTATCTTTCTTTTCCAGCAGTGACACGAGATTCTCTGAGAGTTGCTCTGTGCTCTTGGCAAAACAGCCCCTGCTCCTGAATTGCTGCCTGGCACAGCTGTCTTCAGGAGGGCAACTTCCTCCTGGGCTGGCAGGTATCAAATAAATCCAGTTCTGTCAGCGTGGCTCTGGGAGGAACCCCAAAGATATTACTGCACACGTGTGCGCAGGCACGCACCCCTCGCCTGGCCCTCCCAAAGGCTCTGCTGGAGCCCCGGCCTTTTCAGCATCTGTTCCACATCACCCTCCTCATTTTCCAGGCTCTGTGGACTCGCTCCATCCCCTCCCAGATGTTTCCATCCTCTACATCCCCTCATGGCATGAATACTCCTAATAGTGCTGAGGAGCGAGTGCAGATGTTCTGGTTCTGTGGGAGGCTCTGGTATGGGGTGTGTGCACAGCCAAACGCACAGACCACAGGCAGGGACTGAACCTGGGAGCTGCAGCGAAAGGCTCCCTGGGGTGCGGACCTGCAGTGGTTCAGCTCTGCAAGGCTGCGTGGGGCACCTCCACTGTGGGTCAGACCCACACTGCAGCATTATCATCGGGCTGATGGTAGGGAAGGGCACAGGGAGCGCACAGCTCAGGGATAAAGCTTGCGCTGTTGAGAGACTTCATCTTTTCTGGTGCATTATGGAGCCTGTTGGCTCCTACCACGCTCCCAGGATGAAAGCACAAGGGGAGTGATTGTCCGAGTATTTACCAAAGTTTAGGTCTGATAAGCCCTGTTGATTTTACAAGTGCTCCTTGCGGCCCCGGGAATGACTTTATGGCTGGAGCGAGCAGGTGGAATACTTTGCAATGGAGAGGAAGGAGGGCAGACACCCCAACCAAACCCACCATTATCTGCTTGTTTGCTAATTATTTCTGTGCAATTTAACTCCTTGCTAAGCACCCGGGCTCCCTGGTGTGCTTTCCATCACCTCTCTGCAGGCGGCTCACCCGAGGTTAGGAAAGTCCTAGTCAGATTCCTTGTGCTTACATTTTCCCTGAGAGTTTAAAATTAAGAATGGAAACATCTCTAGGGAAGGGCAGAAGAACCTCCTCTCTCTGAGACCTCCTTGTCAATGAGCAACTATCTTTTGAGGAAGTGGTAGAGCTTCTCTTGCTAAAGATTTTTAGGAGTAGACTAAAAACCAGTCAGCACCAGGGTCTGTATAGAGTAAAGGGGCATCGATGCTGTCTGAGGATCTGAAACGAGAAAGGCAGAATAGCCCTTTGTGCTGGCTGACGGGGCACTTCTCTGAGCTCTCACCCTCTTAAACCTCGCTGCCTCCTCTGCAGCTCCGGGCAGCATCACTGGTATGATACCAGGGTACTTCTGAGGGCTAAATATTGCTACTGGTAGAAACTGGTGCTGTAGTGTTTGAGTTTATACCCCTTGAAGAGCTGCCCATCCTGTTTTAGAGCTTTCTCCCTGCAAAACGCTCCTTGCCACAGAGCCTGTGGCAGAGAAAGACAGCTGTGCTGCTTCAGATTTTTGAGTGACCAGGGCTTTCTATGCTGTCCCTTTTGCATGACCTTTCTGGCAATCTTAGCAATTACATTCAGTCCTTCTCTATCCCTCCTCACTGAAGCTCTTTGTATATTTGCTTTATTTTACAGGTGGACAATAATGAGCATTAGTCCGTTAAGGGCCAGATAATCCAAACCAAACCAGACCTGACCAGACCAAACCATCATGTCTCAAATTAAGGACGATATAAACCAGGGCAGCAAAACGACTGGGCAAACCTTTGCAGCACCAGGGAAAGAACCGTCTGTGCAAGAACCTTCCTTTGCGGAGCACAGGACTCCACAGAGACAGCTCCGAGATGAACAGAAGCTGCTGAAGCCTTAATTTTCCCCCCATCACTCAGGTTCAGGTACCTGAACCCCCCATTACTCAGGTTCAGCACCAAACCAATGAATCCTTCTGTAAATGCTATTTACAGTGCGAGGCACCTGCTCCAGGGTGAGGACGGGAGCTTAGATTTTTCAAATAGAAATAGTAAGGGGGTTGGCATCCTCAGGAAGTCAGAGCATCTCTGCTCTTAGAATCTCAGATGTTAGAGGAGAGGAAAGCATTTGAAGTCAGACAAAATAAATAATTCAGTTTCTACATTAACACAACCATTTCCTTCCTACCAGCGCTGCCGTTTGTCTGCGATTCTGGAAAGCAGCTGATGTAAGATGGCATTTAAGGATTTTCTTAAGTGCTTATAGATTCTGTGCTGTTTAATCGCTTTCTTGAACCAGGACCTTCTCACATTCCTGCATCTCCGATACGAATTTGCATACGATACAGCACGTCAGTGTGTGTGAGCAGCCACAGCGTGTCCCACCCGTGTACACCGTGGGCGGGTGCGCACCTCTGCCTGCGTGTTCACCTGCGTGCAGACGGAGACTCTTATCTGGCTATTTCAGCAAATAAAAAGCATCTGGGGGAAGTGCCCTCTTTCCAAATAAAGCTGATAATTACGGCAAACATCGTGGGCGCTGGGAGGCCCTGCTTGTTTGATGTGAGGTGACAGGGCTTGGTTGCCCGTGTGCTGCTGTCTCTTCAAAGCCAACCCCGCTGCCAAAGCCGCGGAGCCTGCTGATGTTCCAGGTATCGGTGGCCTGGCTGCTGCAGCAGCCTTCTGCTCTCCAGAGTGGGTCACCGAGTAATTAGCGAAATTACTAATGGGTAGGAAACCTGAAGCAGCTAGTGTCGTCCACTCCCGGTGGAACTGTGGCCCTAGGCTAGGACCTGCTGCCAGTCCCTGGCGTGTGACCGGATCTGCAGCTCCCTCAGCCCATGGGGTTGTGACCCAAAAGCCAGGCTTGCTTTCCCAGCCCTGCCAGCCAGG
>NW_010422832.1:5186-18407 GCF_000710305.1 Buceros rhinoceros silvestris | reverse complement strand
CGTGCTGCCTCAGAGAGGAAGCGCGGTGCTGTGCTTTCTCTTTTTTTTTTTGCCAGTATCTGTTGAACAAAGCTCCTTTCTTCCCGGCAGACTGGCTGACCTAACACAGGGGGAATTGTCCTCCCCCGGCACAAAGGACGGGGGCGGGTGCCGCCGTGGAGGACGGAAACGGCCGGGGTCCTCGCTGGGCTGCACCTGTGTGTCCTCCAGCCATGCCACGCCGGCACGGCCAGCCTGGCCCTCACCTGCAGCGAGGCGTGGGGCCATGCCGTGGGAACTCTCCACCCCTCTCCGCCAGACCGACCGTCGCTCCTGGGGCTGGGCCCAGCCGCCCCGGTTAATGAATCGCACCCGCCAGCAAGGGCGGAGGGAAGAAAGGCACTGCTCTGGGGAGTCGAGTGTGTGAGCCTCTTAAACACGTTTTATGCCCGGTCTCTTATCAGCAACCCCATCTCCCAGCAGAAGTTGCCCAACCCTGTGAAGAGGGAGAGAAATCCGCCTGCTCCGGAGGGGTTCAGCCCCCTGCGTACCACAGGGGCGCGTAGGCAGGCTCACAGATTGTCCCAGCTGACGAGAGGCGGGTGGGTGGCCGTGTGTTTTCTCATGACAAAGCTGCCCTTGTGCTGCCCAGGCCAGAGCAGAAGATGCTGATGGGAACAGCCTGTCCCAAGCTGAGAGTGCCGCGATCTCAAGGAGCAACAGGGAATTGAAACCAGAGGCATGAGTATCAACAGGAGTGTTTTGGTTGCAACCACAGGCTTTTAAAACGCTCTGACCACTGCGTAAATCCACCTGATACAAACCCAGCTCTGGTTTCTCCAAGGTTCAGCTGTCAAAATGCTGCAGAACACACCGAGTTCCACCTGAAGCCATAAAAGGCCCACAGAGAACCAAGTGCCAGGAGTGTCCTGCAGCCACACTTCTCCCTTCACCTTCCTGCCCCCCCGCCCCCAGCTCTTCCTTGGGTGCCCTTGCAAACCAAAATAGGAGCACCTAGCTGCAGAGACATGCAAGCCCTGCAACAGGGATCTCTGAACTTTCCTCTCGCTTTGAGTTGTTGAGGTGCAGATTTTCCATTCAGCCCCAATCCAAAGCTGGCCATAAAAGCACAGGGTCACCCTGCCTGCAGACCCGCACCCTCTTGCATGGTGTGAGGCAACAGCGACCTGGCAGACAGCCTTGTGCTCCATGAGCCTAGTCCGAGGGCTGCTGGTGCCAGTGGTGGACTCTGGGTTGAAGTTCAGGACATCTCCATGTGACTGCTCAAAAATGTGTGTGGCTCATCAGGGCCCGGCCCTGAGTCCTGCGGCAAAAATAGGAGGATGAAGTAATAGAGATGAGCTTGTCTCTAAGCCATCCACCCAAGGGCTGGGCACTGGCATGGCAGCGGGTGTTGCGAGTTTACTGTGATCCATGAGACGGGTCCTCAAAGGGTTCGTTGGAGGAAGGCAAGCAGAGGTGGCGCGGGGTTCAGAGCTGTGTCAGAGCCATGTCTGCAGCTGCGGGGCAGGCTATGAGGTGCTACCAAACCTTCCGGGGCTGCCTCATGACCCAGCACCCCCAGGGCAAAGTGATTTGCCACCTCGGGGTCCAGGCAGGATTTCTCTGAGCTGGAGCTGACCTGCACCCAGGCTGCCAGCTCCCCGGGCACTCACGGGGTGCTTTGGGTCAGGCAGATACAACCGTGCTGAGACCCTGCCCGGCACAGAGCCCGTTCTTGGTGGGTGTGAAGATCTGCTTTGCTTTGCTGCTATGGGGCAGGCTGTGGGCCAGGGCTCTGGCAGAGCTCCTGCTGGTGAGCGTGGAGGATCAGCCAGGCCAGCGTAGGAGAGGGAAGCCAAAGTGTTGTGGTGTGTTCTGCCATTTTTTTACAGCAGGAAACATGAGCATGGAGCAATTGTATTGAGGTCAGGATGGAGTCAGGCCCTCAGACTGCTTCTTGCTGAAGCCCAGATTTCCACTGTGACCACACAGGCTGATGTCCCAGGAAAGATATCCAGGAATGCAGTGGTTAATCACAAGTGCCCTGTGTTCTTCTTCCTTATGCTTCAGAGTCAACAACCCCAGTGCACTCCTCAGAGCTCCGACCAGATTCCCCGCTCTCCGCAGTGGTGACCTGCAGGGGATGGGGAAGTGGGCAGAGGAAGAAGCCAGATGCAGGAGACAGCCTCTGTGGCCGTGCCCTCGCAGCGGCGGCAGTTTCCGTGTCAGGGAGTTCATGTCCAGAGAATAGGGAAGCCGGGGTGCCTGCCCATCGCAGCCTTGGGCTCCCACTGCCTGCCCTGCCACACGCTGCCTCTGCCTCATTTCCTCGTGTGTGGTGTGTGTGTGGTGTTGCCTTTGGCACCCGGGACGATGTTTACACTTTGCATACAGAATAACACAGCTCGATATGAATCTGCCTCGAAAAAAAAGGAGAAAAAAAAAAGGGAAAGAAAGGCAGAAAGAGCTAAACTCAGCAGCTGAAAAAATACTGCAAGCTCCCATGGCAGCCAAGATCAACAGCGAGGACAGGCTACTACTCTCTAAGGGGGATACGGAGGGGTTTTGCTACCCCATTCTAATTTGTGATGAAAATAATCACAGAAGGACAGCAGATGGGTGCCTGCCCGTCAGGGTGGCTCACACTGATGTCGGGCAAAGGGAGCGTGTGGAGCAGCTGGACGCCTCTCAGTGAACCGGTCTGCTTCGGAATCATCGGTGCTGCTTCCGAAGGGGTTAAATGGCAACTGGTTTCAGTTCAGAGAAAAGCCTTTGGAAGACCATTGCCCTGGGGGACTGGCGCTCTCCTCCAGCCCTGCCCCAGAGCCCTGCTCCCCAGGCAGGAGGGACATGGGGTGCTCTCCACAGCCTGCACCGGCTGCTAACAGGCAGGTGGGTCCCTGCCCTTGAGCACTTGGCTTTGCATCACAGTGCAGGGTGGCGAGGCAGAGCTCAGAGATGCTGATCCCACCCCTTCTAACACAAAGGCGTTTTACAGCTCATCTGCGGTTCCACGGAGGACTTCTCAGAGCACTGGTGCTGGAAGACAGGGGAAGACTTTTTTTTTTTTGGCTGTCAGTTTTCCTTAAGTCCTAAAGCAGTGTCGTCTGGAGTGAGGAATCACCCGTACCTTCCCCCTGCCCTGTCTCTGTCAATTGTCTCCAGGTCTTTCCGCTCTCACCCACCTTTCCAGTTCAGCTCTTTTTCAATCTCAAAAGCGTTATTGGCACGACACGGTTTGCAAGTATTGCCAAAGTTAATATATCAAATGTCTGTCCCTAGGAGCAAGCATTTCTCAGCACAATTACTCCCCGAAGACTCATCGAACGCACAGGCCACGGCTGAACACTACGGTTTAATGTCCTCATTAAATAACGATGAATAACCACCCCACCCCCATCAATGTCATCCTCGTTTCAGAGTACGAAGCCTCTTGGGCTCGGAATCTCGGGGCCACATGGGAAGAGTGCTGGGAGTCCGTCCCAGCATTTATTTGGATTACAGGCGCCTGCCCACATCCAGGCCCCCGTTGTGCCTGGCACTGCACATACAGAAAAGTCCCTAGCCCAAAGAGCTCGGACAGCGCAGACCTATAAATGATTGTTCTTCTCATTTTACTGACATGCGAGGTGCTCCAGGACTTGCCCAGGGGCACACCGTGAGTCAGCATCAGAGGTGGGGTTAAACCCGCATCTCCAGGGACTAAACCGCCAAACCAGTTCTCCCTCCCAGACGTAAATGTAAATCCCAGCTCTGCCGGCCTTCCCATGGAATCCACACCAGTAAGACTACCCCAGGCACTTGCAAGACCCCGAGCAGCTCTGGCTCTGGCTCTGGCTCTGTCTCACCAGTTCCTCTTCTCTTCCAAAGAGACGTAACTGGTGCATTTCAGCCCCGGAGCTGCATTTCTGCAGGGGCTGGCGCTGGGCCCGTGTGCTCGCCCTGTGCATACAGCAATCCTCCGGGCACTTGGGGATCCTGGAAGAGCAGAGCAGTGCACGTGCCGTCAGCACCTTAATTCCGCGTTTCTGCTGCTTAATGTCTCGCAGACAGGAGAGGGCTCAGATCCACGCTCAAATTACCTCCGAAGATAAATCCTCTGCTCGCCGAGCCGAGGTAACTGACGTGTGCTCGCTCCTACCCAGCAGCAAGCGCAGGTTAATTCAGCTGAGCTTAGCTGGCAGCGCTGGCAGCCGAAGCCGGCTTGCGTTACAGAGTGCTTGCCGCAGGGGCAGAGCTGATGGGCGGACAGTTGCCAAGGCTCAGCTGGTGCATGGTAACACAGAAAGCTTCAGGACTTGCTCATGTCTTTCAGCCCTTCAGACAGACTCCCGGTATCTGGCCTCAGCAGATGAATAGACAAGAGGTGATTCACCAGGCTCGGGCAGAAACCTCTCCTCCCAGGTAACTGCCGGCAGCAGTTTGTATGTGCTTTTTTTGCAGCCTGATCCTGCCCATTCTTGGGTGCTGGATCCTGCACCAGCTGAACCACAGCTCTGATCCACCTCAGAAAAACACAGCCCCACCAAAACCGACAGGACAAAATTTGGAACATGCCACGATAATTCCCTGTCCTCTCTTCCTCCCCCATCTCCCCCCTCGATGGGAGCAATTTCCAGCTACTAGAGGCTTTCTCTTTTAATTTTGGGTTGGAAGAGATGGACACACCAGGTTTGCCCACACAGAGCTCTCCACGTACATGCTGTGCCCAGATCAACTTTATACTGCCAAGACAGGGAGCTGTGTCCCAGCTGGGATCCGCCGTGCTGGCCCATGGTCTGACATCTGCCCTGCTCCGGTTCTCGCTCCCTCCCAGACTTGGGGATGTTCAATGGGCTGGGAGATACTCCTGAAAAACAAAGCAGGAGCCTCATAAAGAAAAACCTCCTATAGAGGCATTGCAGTGAAGATTTCCCCATCCCCGGGCAGGGAGACAATGGTGGGAAGGAAGTCGGAGTCATTATCGTCATTGTTTCAAGGTTTAATCAGACACTTGGGGATTAGCACCTCAGCACTGGGGGCACAGCTGGGTGGGAAAGGGCTCGGCTTTGTCCACCGCTGCAGAGAAGGGCCGTTTTGCTCGCTGCTGAGCTGCTGTTCCGAGTGTTTTGCCCTCTCCTGCTACCAGGCTTGCTGGGTGCTGAGGCCAGAGGCGCACTGGCAATGTCAGGCTCTGGGCAGCGAAGAAAGGCTGAGACATGCTGGGGAGGCTCCACACCACAGAGCAGGGTAGTCGAAGGGGTGGGGGGAGCCCATCAGCCAGGGCCCCTCCACCTCCTGCTCCAGCCTACGTCAGAAGGAATCGGCAAGAGGGTGTATTTCCAGAGAACCTGTTTTCCAGATCCCCTGGCATCCTTCCATCGCTCTCGGTGCATGCGTCATCATTTTATGAGGCTGCATCGTTCCCCGGGAGCCCCTTTCCCCTCCCCTTTCTCTCTCGCACACAGAGATTTTATTTATTTGTTTATAACACTTCGCCTATCCCCAGGATGCCTTTCATCTGCAAGCACTTAACCATTTCGGTGACAGGAGGGAGGGCAGCAGCTCGGGGAGGCAGGGCAGAGCTGTCACCCCTTTGTTTCAGACAGGATGGACCTGGACAACGACGCCGTCCCAGGGGTTGCGCCGCTTCCCCAGCCCTGCTGCCTGTCTCCTCTCTGCTGCAGAAGCTCCTCGCACTTGGCTGCTCCCCAGAGAGCTGGACTGGAGCTGGTGTGGCTTCAAGTGCATCTCCGGTGTCCCACAGGAGTGCCAGTTGTGCGGACGTGGGGCTGACGAGCAGAGCTCTCCCACTGAAGCACATCCCTGGGGCCTGCTCTGGAGGCCTGGTTCCCCCTCCTGGGACCGGCCTCTCCATTAGCAGAGGACAATGTCTCGGAAGGAGACAATGAGTCCATCCCAAGCAGCAGCTCGGCCACCCTCATGCTGTGGGTGTTGCCTCCAGATACCGACTGCTGCCCTTGGCTCCCCTTTGAAGGGCTCTGAAAGACTTTTTGTTCATGGGTTGAGCACAAGGCTGTGGAGCAATGGCGCAGCTCCTTCCATACTTGCTGCTTTGAAAGGGGGCTTAACTCTTCAGCCCCTTTGCCGCAGCTGTGCCTGTTCCCTTCCCCTGGCATCCGCCCATGGCACCCCAGTCCTACTGCAGCGCTCTCCCATCCACTCCGTCACCACTGTCCCTTCTGTCACATCTCATGTTTAGATGACACTTCTCCCTGCAGGAGAAACTCTCGGTCCAAACCAGGGCTGCGCTGTGCGTGCAGAGGCCAAACAGAGCGGGAGCAGGCTGGATGGCGGTGTTTGAAAGCACTCCTTCCCAAAGCAGAACATCGCGCCTGGGCGTATGGAGGATGGGGAAAAGCTGTGTGCCGACTGACCTCAGGTGCGGTCAGTCTCGGGGAAGTAGAAGCAGAGGTTCTGTGTGTGCCAGAAAGTTGTGATAGACACTGAACAGGAGACGAGGAGAAGTGTGGGCACATCCACAGGCTGAACACCAGGCTCTGGGAGGCCAAGGGGAAGTGCCAGCATTTCGTACACCTCCAGGTGTGGCAACCTGGTGCTGTTGGGAATTGCTGCCCAAGGGACGTGGCAGGGAGCACCGTGCTGCTCTCCAGGGAAAGCTCACCCTGGAAGATGGGTAGGTGGGGAAAAGCCCAGACACAACCACCACGTGCTTTGGAGAGGGGCAGAGGAGACCAGGTCCGACTCTTGCCCGAGAGGTGTGAGTGGGTGAGGGCAGGGTCAGACTTTGCACTCAGCGTTGCCACTTCCAGGGGAGTTTTCAGCACCCAACACGTGCGTGTCGGGGTGAGGGGGGAACTAAACATCCCAGCCTGGCAAGTGTCAACAGCAATTAGTGTTTCACACTTGGCCTGAGAGGGGGATAAACATTCACAAGTAACCAAGCAGTGCTGGGCTGCCTGGGAAAGAGGGCCAGACTGGGAGGAGGGGAGGACGCAGAACAATGCCTTCTAATGCCACTGCTTTGTCAGGAGAAGTTCGCAGCTTGGTGGGAAAGATGCTCCATCCCACACATTTTCTTGTCTCCCCCTTGTTGCTTTGCAGTCATTGACTGGGGAGGCCCCAGGCACCAGTGCTCAGCTCTATGCAAAGCTGCACCACTTCAGAGGGAAGCCGGTGCAGCGTGAGCTTAGTGAAAACCAGTGCAAAAGGCTGAGGGATGCTTTCAGAGCCACACTGAGCAGGCTGCCGCTGAGCAGGAGTCATGGAAGGCAGAACTGAGATGAGCCCACCTAGAACAGTGCCTTGTGTCAGGTACCAACAGCTTCACATTTCTGTTCTGGGAGTGTGGAGCGGGTACAACCAAACCAGCATGAGAGGAGGTACACATGCAGGGACAATTAGCCATCCTCCTCCTGGTTGAACTGATACAAAATTTGCTTTTGAAGTTCTCCTGTTGCTTCTGATAGTGCCCACGGACCATGGCTGCCTGCTTGGCACTTGCATGGTGTAGAGTATGTGCTTAGCGTTGAGGGAGGGGGGACGTTAGTGTTCCACACAGCTGGCGTTTTGGTGCTGTAACAGCCAGCTCTTTCCTCAGGAGCTGGCAGGACTGAGGTCCCAGTCACACCAGCTGGCAGGCTCTCTCACAGCCCTGCTCACCGAGGGGGGATGTGTGCAAGTGTGGGGCCTGGGAATGCTTCTGAAACCATTTTGCAGGCTGCCTGGTGAAGCCCTACGGACCACGTGTGGAGCAACACAGGCCTAGGTGGTGCACTAAGGAGCTGCCACCCTACCAGGTCTGGAAAGAAATGTCTCTTCCTTCCAGCCTCCCCAGCGCCACTGTGGCTGGGGACAGCTCACATTTCCTCCTGCACTGATGGGTAGAGCCCTGCCCTGCCAGCTGCCGTCCAGGCACTGCTACAGGGGCAAGCCCCTGCCACACAGCTGGACAAACTGGGCGAAAAAATGAGTATTTAATCTCATTGCTGCCCTGAGGAGCAGAGGCCCAGGAGATCCGAAGCTGAAATTATGAGTGCCAGTGGCTAAGTGGCCAGAGCTCACAGGAGAAGAGGGTCTGACTGACTCCAGACCCTAGTCAAGCCCAATAACTCCCGGAGTCGCTGGGGGAGGCTGAACCAGACTGTTTTCCTCCTCACGGAGAGACAGAGGCTGACTGGCTCCGTCTGCGGGAGCAGCTCATCTCCTGCTCCTGGACTAGGCTGCGTCTCTTGGGAGAGCACAGGATGTCGGTGATGAGCGGAGAGAGGCTGTAGGCATTCTAGCTGCTGGGGTAGGGCTGTGCTCTGCCAGCACCAGCTCAGGTAAACGCCTCTCCCAAAAATCACCCCTGCCAAAGCTGCTGAAGCTGCTGGAAGGACTGTGTCTCCTTTCCTCCAACCCCAAGCTGCACGGGGCAGCGCCTGGCTCCACGCAGCATCGCACAAAGACGCTTTGTTGGCAGGATTAAAAGGCAGACGTTGCTGGAGCCTGGCAGCAGCAAGTCCTGCCTGCCCTCCTCCCGGCACCCTCCTCCCTGGCTCCCCATCCCCGCTGCCAGCCTCCACGATCCGGAGAGCTGCAATGCGTGTTCTTCTCCTCCTCACGTGTGCGCACACGCGCGGGCACAAAGGGGAGCGTGCTGCAAAGGGGAGCTTCAAAAGAAGGATGAGTTCCTGGCTCTGAACCGCAGCAGCTCCTCGGGGAGCCGCTAATCCCACCCAGGGCAAGTGGAGAACGCGACAGCTCCCGGTGACGCACCTTCTCCAGGGCAGCCACGCGGAGGGACGTTAATGAGCTGCCTCCGGAGGCATTACCGCTGGCTCTGCGTGTCTGGCACCGGCAGCCACGGCCTCCCCGGGAGTTACAAACTGCAGGCAGGCTCCCTGACAGCTCTGCGCCCATCGGCAAAGGAGCTCTTCCTCCAGAGAAACAGCGGCGTCACATGGATCCCATTAGCCCTTCGCTTAACATGAACCAGAACCAGGAACAACCACCAGCACCACCCCCAGCCCTGGCTTTGTCAGAGACGCTGCACGGCAACAACCTCCTTGTGAAATCAGGCCAAAGCGCTGCCGTGCCTGTCTCCAGAGCCCTGCGCACAAGGAGGGCACGCAGGGGCCACCGGAAAAATGTTGCCTGGGAAGGGAGAATCCACCCGGGGCAACTCGCTGCTGTCAAGCGCTTGTTTTTTGCTTTATGGATGGGAACTACCTGTGCTCCGCACACCCCCGGCAGCCAGCAGCATGCTAGCCCCAGGGTCCCTGGCAGGCAGTTGGGGGAGTGGAAAACAAGCCACCAAGGGTTTTTTCTCCTTGTGCAAATCCACATGAGCACTAAAGCCTCCACGCTTCAGTGTTTGGGGCTGAGAGCTGCGAAGGGTGAGATTGCAAAAGCTGGATGGTTGCACAGTCCGTCTAGAGTCACGGTGAGCAGAGGCAGGCGCAGGTCAGCATCCTCCAGTGCTGCAGCCAGCACCAAGCCCTTGATCCGATGTCGGTGCCGGGTCTAACACCGTTGGGGGTGGCCCTGGCACAGCTCACAGTGGTGCTCAGAGCCCTGCCAGCGATCCACAGCAGTTTGCCACTGTGGGCTCAGGGTGATTAACTGGAGTGTTAGGCAATTAACTTTTTCACACTCACAGCCTCTAAACTCCCCCATAACTCAGAGGTGACAGACTCAGTGTTTATTTTCTGCTTAAAGAGAAGTCAGTTGCAGGTTCCAAAGGAAAACAACCGTCCCCTGGATTTATAGTCGGGCTTCAAAGCAGACAGTAGGACAAAGGAGCCAGTCAGTCTGAAAAGCTGGAAGCCAGGTCCTTGTCTGCAGAAACTGGCATCCAGGAAGCAAATCTATCAGCACAGATCTGGTCCAGGCTTGTACAAGACATTTTCTTTCCTGAGTCACCATCTTTGTCCCTGCCTGGATGGAGCAGGAACTGCCTGTAAAGGGCAGTGGTGCCAATTACACTGTGGCAGTCTCAGGGCACGGCTAAAACCAGTCTTGCTGTGTCCTGGAGTCCCATGAGGAACAGATTGTCTTCTTACCTGTTGAAGTATTTGGGGACAGGGACCATAACTTGCAGTGTGTCCAGTGGGAAACAACGTATCTATGCTCCCAGCTGGGGGAAAACCTTTAATTTTGTCATCAGGCAGCCCAAAGCAGGGAACTGCACGTGTTCTGCTGGACTGAGCCCTAGGACACCCTCAGATCACTCCATCTGCCTCCTGTTTTTAATGAAAACTTCTCTGCACCCCTTCCCTGCCGCAAGAGAATGTGCCAACACAGACAGATCAACGCGTATCTGGACAGCAACATCCCCAGCGGAAAGGCTACCCCGTGTTGGGGACTGGGCAAGAAGGGAGGAGGGCTGAGGAGGGATTTGCATGCAGCTGGTAGTCCTCTTTGCAGCTATCTTTAATATTTTTCAGCTAGGAGATATTTTGTATGCTGCAACAGGCATGTTTTTGCATAAAACTGGTGCTTAGTCACAGCCTCTATTTGCATTATGGCACAGGAGGGACACTGGGGACCAGAAAACTTGAACCAAAAATGGGGCTCTGGCTCACTAGGAAGGGTCCGGATGCTAAGAGATGATTACAGGAATTTGCTCAGAATATCCCTATTTTGGCTGGAACCAAGAGCATCTTCCCAGTCCTCTGTAACAACTTCAGTTGCTGCACAGCGATGGTTTTTTATAGTAACATCTCCAAGGTCTCAGCCTCATTATCCCCATTTTAGAAATGAAGAAGTAAGCAAAGGGAGGTGCTGTTTTGAATACGGTCTCCTGAGAGGCCAGCAGCACATCACAGCTTTCCCGAAGGTCCCAGCCCTGTGGCCTTCCCACCAGACCCTGCCGGATCTGTCCTGCGAGCAACCCATCGCTCACAGGGCAGCTGACAGCTTCACAGCTCCGCAGTAACTCCCTGACCCACAGCTGCTGCCTACGAGTTGACAGGAAAGCCCGTCTGCTATTAAGGTTAAAAATGCTGCCCATAGGGAGAGCAAAGCCTGACATTGCCTGCAGCATACTTCTCGCCTGGAGTTATTGCCTGCGGATTAGCAAAGGTCAGGGTTTAGTGCTCCAGCCCTTCCCAGTCTCTTCCTTTACTGCAGGTTGGGGCTACACTTGAAAACGTTGTTGATTTAGCCTGATCTGTGAGTGCATGGAAAAATCCCACCCAGCCTGGGGGAGCCACGGGAGCAGAATTCCTGGAGCAGATGTAATCGTACTGGCAAAGGGAACAGACCCCACCCCTTGGCCGCTGCAGCCTGTTCAGGGAATTAATGGGATCCCTATGGGCAAGAAAGCTGCTTATCAGCAAACGCCGTGTTCTCCCGGTGCTGGCACCCTCGCTCGAGCAAAGCCTCATCCCAGCATACCCTCCGCTCCTCCTTTTTCTGCCTTTAGTCTTTTCATTTCTTTTCTCTCTCCCGCCCATTTTCATTTTGCCCTGACAACTTTTTTTTTTCCTCGCAGAATGTGGGAGGGATAAAAGCTGCAGATAATTAATAACCCCAGTGCTTCTCAGCTCCGTCTTCCTGGGAGAACTCAGTGATTCCTGCTCCCTCCACCTCTGCCTCCCCCTGCAAACGTTCCCTCACTTCCAGTCATGTGCTGTCTGTTCCCATTGCCTGATAAATTGCAGCTGGCAGCTCCTGCTCCAAGAGACTTGGCTTATTTTGTGTGAGTGCCTGTATGTAAGGATGCAGTTTGAGCTCGGCACAGGGATGGCTTAGCAGCTCTTCTAGAACGGGGTGTCGCTACCCGCAGGCAGCCCCCATTTGCAGAAGCAGCTTCTTGACGTGGATCCATAAAGGCTTTGCTGAGATTTTGGGAAAAGCCACATTGAGGCGGTAGAGACTTCCCATCGCCCTGGCCCCAAGGCTGGCAGGAATCACTTCTGCCTCTCTCCCCCCTGCTCTGCCCCTTACAACCGGTTCCCAGCAGTTGCCCTCCTTATTTGCTAGCTCCTGGATTTGTGCTACTTCCCGTGCTTTCCTGCTGTTGAGTCGGTGGGAAATAAGTACTTTGTGCAGAAAAAGAGATTATCTGGGAGGGCAAAAGGCAGGACCAAAAAAAAGAGGAGGCTTGGGACAGTGCCTCATAGGGGGAACAAATCAGTGCTGCTGCTGCTACTGCTGCTGCTGCAGAAACTACCTGAGCAAACAGCAGCCAACAACAGGGAGAGGCCAAGGAGAAGCTGCTGATAACCCCTAATCACCTTGCAGGAGCTGCATGGTAAATTCAGCACTGGATGCGTTTGTGTTCGAGAGGGAGCAGCCAGGTGGGTGCTGAGTTACTTGCTTTCCCTCTCTGAAGTGTGATTTCTCCTAAGCACAAACTTTGCAGAAGGTCGGTCACCAGAACCCTTGCTCGAGCTGCAGGACCCTTGATAATACTCTCACGTGCAGCTTCTCTTCCGTGATTCCCTCCTGTGTAGCCAGACCAGTTTGGACGTAGTGCAGATGTTCTTGAGATGAACATTGCATGGACAGACAAGGAGCCTCTGGCGTTCCTGCGGCCTGGGGATGCTGGGGAAGATGCTGCTTTGGTTCGGAAACATCCTGGCCCCACTTGGGGCCCTGTGGCTTTTTCCATTTGTGGGCTTTCTTTGATCTCTGTTGCCACGTTTTGTCTCCTTGCCTCCTGCCTGGTGCCTGAGCCGTAAGACAAAGAGGTGTTTACACTCCTGCGCTGCCCAGGCATTGAGGCCGGAGACACGCAGTGCAGAGGAGGGCGGATGGAATTGAACATTTCAACATTTTTTCCGTCTGTCCCCAAAACCAATATTGACCCAAGACCCCTGGGTGGCTGCTTTAGTCAAAGTTTTACCAGACGTGGCAGCTCTTGGGAGCTCAGGTCTGAGGGGGGGCGAGGACATGGCTGCTCCCCAGAGGGGACCGTCCCACCGGGACAGTGTGTCCCCTGCCCGGGCAGAGCCCCAGGGATGCTTTGCCTCCTGGTTGGTGCTGAATGGGGCCACGCAAGAGGAGGACTGGTGGCCTTTCTCCTAGCTAAGGACCCATGCACCCTGCCTGCTGGAGAGCCCCCTGCTCCTGGACACGAGGGGTTGAGGGGCTGGAGCCCACCACACCGGGAGGCAGATTTTCAGCTCCAAATGACCTTCAGTTAAGGAGCGCTAATGGGGCTGGATTTGGCCTGAGCAATAAGGGAGCAGGGTCAGTGCCGAACAATATCCTGTTGACATCTCTTCTGAGGAGCAATTCACCACGCCAGAGGAGAAGGGGCCTTGCTGAGGCGCTCCTCAGCACAAA
>NW_010422832.1:1176-5033 GCF_000710305.1 Buceros rhinoceros silvestris | reverse complement strand
GTGTCTCCCCCAGCTCTTTAATGTGGCAGAGCCGCCATGAAGCGCGTCGTTAAGGATGAGGCGGAGGACGAGACAGAGGGGAGCGAGAGGGGGAAGAGTGCCCATTTTCCCTCTGGCTCCTCTGCTGGTGATAGCACATCCCCCTGGGGAGGGGGGCCGTGGGGGGCCTGGGGTTTGGATAACCTGCCTCATTAGTGGCTGGATGAGCGAGAGGGGGAAGAGTGCCCATTTTCCCTCTGGCTCCTCTGCTGGTGATAGCACATCCCCCTGGGGAGGGGGGCCGTGGGGGGCCTGGGGTTTGGATAACCTGCCTCATTAGTGGCTGTATGACATCATTATCTCACATTAGCGACACTCTTCTAGAGGTAATTGGGAAGCCTCTGGAATGGCCCCGTGACCTTTAATTAATGCAATGGGGCCTTTTCCTTGTGCGATTCCTCACCCTGCCTCAAGCAGCTGCTTCTTGTTAAGATGCCAGAACAGGGGAGCCCTGGTCCCATGCCGGGATTTTCTAAGCCTCTAACCCCCGGGGGAGAAATAAAAAGGTGCAGGAACAGTCAGCCGCTGCCTGACTTGTTTCAGCCTCGGTTTTCACCAGCCCCTTGCCCGCCCTCGACTCGTGGCTCCTGCCTGGGCAATTACCTCGGGCTGCCCCGCGTAGAGCTGATTAGCCCCGCGGAAGGGCAGGGATGGGGGAACACCAGAGCTGGGTGGTATCGGCAGCGAGGGCTGCTCCTCTCGTTTGCACAGGAAGGAAAAGAGCAGCTCTTTGCGTATCTCTGGGGAAAGGGCTTAGAGGAGGCTGGAGGTCTTCAGAGCCCCCAGAGCTGCACGCACTGAGAGGGGCTGCTTTCGGGTCAGGTAATGATTGGAGCTGTGTCAGGACTTGCTTCAGACAGGGTAGGTGCAAGGTAGAAATGCTGTATTTCTACAATCATCTTGGCTATCAAAATGAAGAGGAGACCTGTGCAAGAGGGAAGGGATAGACTGTGCTCCGCACAAGCCTTTCATCTCACTCCAGCTGTAATTCTGGTGCCTGCTCCTGTCTTTGCAGTTGTTATTGTCTCTTCAGCTCGGCCTCAGCTGCTAAATCAATGGCCAGAGATTAGTCATTGGCAGCCCCAGGTAGCGGAGATTTCCATCAGTGCCGTGCGTCTGGCCTCTCATTATTATTAGCGCTGTTATTCCAGCCGCGTCGGGAAGCTCCGCTCCACAGTGGCACTTTGTTGTGCTTGGCACAGCGCGGAGCAGGAGAAGGTGCCAGTGCTGATGGGCTCAACAGGCAACTGAGCTGCTGCATCCCCGTTTTACAGCCAGGGTGCTGAGAGAGAGGGGTGTCCTGCAACACACCCCACAACATCTCATCTCCTTCCCAGTGCAGGGGCCCTGCAGCTGCGTCCTCTGCGCCCCTGCCAGTAAAAAACCTGACCGGAGCTGAAAAACACAGCCTTCCTCATCACCCCTGGCCAGGATTTACTACCTGAAGTTCTTTTCAAACAAGCACAAGAGTTTTTGCAGCATGCAAAGGAACTCAATAGCCCCAAAACACCCAGTCCCCAGTCAGCACCCAAATAACTGGTATGCAAATATAAATGCAAGCTGCACCCCCACCCCACTCGCAAGGAACAGGGGATGAAGTACCTCACTGCCAGTAAGAAGAGGAGGGAAAAACATGCACTTCAAGCAGGATTCCCAGATGTGGTGTGAGGAGGCAGGAAGATGGGGAGACATCGCTGCTGTGGAAGGGTTTTACTGAGGCAGTATTTCCAAGTCTGGAACAAAACATTTCTTTAAAGACAACAGCCTGAGAGAGGGAGATGGGTTTGTTTGGCTCTGCTCGGGGGCAGGTTGATCCACAGCCAGCGAACTCTGTGCAGTGTGTGTGCGCTTCGGGCTGGTGGTCTTTGTGCTGGAAAACACGGAGCTCAGCACAGTTAAATGGTCCCAAATAACTCTCTGTCCCTAATCACTGCAGATAGGGCAGAGGAATCGTGCCCAGATGTTTCTGTTCCCTGACCGCGGGACTACAAAGGCATCCCACAGCTACGATGAGGCCTCGTGAAGGCCAGCTGAGCCGTCCCAGTCTGGTGGACAAGAGCCCTGGAGCCAGCCAGGCTCTGATTTTGCCATTGAAACTGGGACACCAGTGATCACTGGAACATCATGTCCCAGCCACGCGCTTCTGCATCTCCCGTCACCTCGTTTGACTGTTCTCTCCGTGTCCTGCACAGCTTTTCTGCCTTGCTCTGGGCTCCCCCAGCTGAATCAGCCCCCCGCACTGGCAGGCAGGAGCTGTCGGTGTCACTGGGGTGTAAATAAGGCTCCTTCTCTTCTCTCAGCCCAGGGTTTACACTTGCTGCTGGGAGGCTCCAAGCACACACACTGCCTCAGGCACCCGAAGGGAGAACCCAGAATTCTCGCTGGGGTACCGGCCCAGCTCTAATCCTAATTTTGTCTCAGACTCCCCTGTAATAACCTTGAGCCTGAGGAGATAAGGACTGATGGTGGTTATTTTCCTGGCCGTGATTCTCTGTGGGGCTTTTGTATTCAAAATGTGGAATCAGATCATCTCCCTGGAAAGAGCCGTCCAGGGAACCGGGGCGGTTAATGAACAGGTGACCGAAGGCAGTGCATTTCCAAAGCAGCGGACTGATGGAGTCAGGTCCTTGGGAGCCTTCAACTCGCAGAGCACTTTAGCTTTTTTGACAGTGGCATTTGGACCCCTCAGGCTTTGGGGATCCGTCTGCGCAGGGCGATGCTCTGCAGTGCTGCTTGTCGGCACCGCCCGCACCCCACGTGTCTGCTCCTCGCTGCAGCGAGCAGTGTCACCACGTCCGTGAGTGCTTTCCATGGGTAGAGGAGTTGCCTAGGGGGGGGGGGGAGGTCGCATCCCTGGAGCAGTGTCACCACGTCCGTGAGTGCTTTCCATGGGTAGAGGAGTTGCCTAGGGAGGTGGTGGAGTCCCCATCCCTGGAAGTGTTTAAAAATCGTGTGGATCTGGTGTTGAGGGACATGGTGTAGGGACCCTGGTAGTGTAAGGGCAACAGTTGGACTCGATGATCTTTGACGTCTCTTCCGGCCGGATGATTCTGTGATTCTGTGATTCTGTGAGAGGGGAGCGCAGCTCCTCGTAACAAACATGTTGGGATTCCCGCTTTACAGCCACTGCCTTCAGAGGGTTAATGTCATGGGCTCACCAAGGCTGATTTAATTCAAGCCAGACTGGAGCTGCACAAGGCAGCCTCCCCTGGAGCCGGAGCCTCCGCTCCAGGACTCGGGGAGAGAGCGGGTGAGCAGAGCCATGCGCAAGGAGCTACCGGTGTCTGTTGTGCCTGCAACCTGACCTCTCCTTGGCGCTTTGAAGCTGCTGACAGTGGGTGGGCTGAGATCAGTGGAGTGGCCGATACGCTGGGAGTTAGAATAACACAGCCGTGATGCCCTGTTCAGCTGGGAATAGGATCTGTTTGGAAGGGGGTGGGCAGCGCCGGGGTGAAGAACTCGGGACCTTGAGGGCTGACAGAGTCCTGCAGATGTGGAACAGCTTGCATTTGGGGCTAAGGTGGGAGGGGAAGCCCTTTCAACCCAAAGCATAATTAATCAGCAACTTGGACAGAAAACGGAGCTGTGGCTGCAGGTCCAGCTACCGTTGCCCTTTCCAGGCCTATGGCCAGAACGGGGAGGGGAGAGCTTTAGCCAAGCTGACACTCTGTGAGAACGTCTCGGGTCCTTCTCTCTTTCCATGCCTCATCCCGCAGTTTGTGCTTTCTCTGTGGCCTGGGTGAGCATGCTGGCCAGCACTGCCTTCCCCTGCGCTGTGCCAGCCCAAAGCAGCCTCTCCCCCACATCACGATGGTGGG
>NW_010422832.1:0-1145 GCF_000710305.1 Buceros rhinoceros silvestris | reverse complement strand
CCTTCCCCGGCGCTGTGCGAGCCAAAAGCAGCCTCTCCCCCACATCACGATGGTGGGTGCAGAAGAAAAAGAATGCCAAAGAGGTGGCCCAAATCACCAGCTCATGCTCCCGTGAGTTTTGCTTTGTGCCTTTACCACAGCGGTCTGAGGACCTCCTCATCCCCAGCTGGCATTGCCCAAACACCTTTTTGGGAAGCACAGATAAAATAGCTGGTTGTCCGGGGGCTGTCTGCAGCCCTCTCTTTGCATATGAAAAAGAGCCCTGAAGAGCAGGTCTGAGGCAGCACCTGAGTGTCAGCTCTGTGGGATGAGGGAGGCAGCTGCTTTGGCACCAGGATGGAGGTGCCAATGGGTTTTCTGTTGCTGGCCCCAGGCTGTGCTGTGACCCCAGCACCAGGGCACTGCTGGTATTGCTGCCTCCCTTGCAGCAGCACCCCTGAGGCTCCGCTCAGGACCAAGCACCTCATGCGTGCAACGATGTGCAAAGGCAGAACAGGAGTGCCCAGAGCGCTCAGGACGGACTGGTGGCTGCGGAGATAGAGCTGGCTGCTGGCCCCCAGGTTTGGACACCCACACATGGCAGCTGGTGACCTACCTGCATGGATCGCTGAACGTCTAACGTGGCAGCACAAAGCAGGACACGCTGCTGCAGAGATTCCCGACACGCACAAGTCGGTGTTGGCAAAGACCCTGCTCTTTCCAGTCTTTCCCCCGGAGGCACCAGAGCAGCTGGATGGGATGCTCAGGAGATGCTGGCTTCCCCTACAGCCCTCCCTTACAGCCTGCAACCCTGCCTGCTCAAACACCCTTACAGTCCTCATGTCCCGGACAGCTGAGAGCCCTTTTTGGGATTACCATAGGTCTGCACTTCGGGAGGAGGTGAAAAACTCAGGGAAACGGCGAACTTTCTGGCTGTAAGTGACATCTAGTGGAAATGGCAGGAAAAATGAGTTCCACAGATAAAACCCTGTTGGATTCAGTGGTGAAACTCTGATTCCTGTGAGTTGCAACTTCAGCCCAGCAGCCTCTTTTCAGGATTTGTAAAAAAGAAATAGAGTAATGCTGTCTGTCTGGGTCTGGCTTGCAGAGAGCTTGGCATGCTTAGTTTGTCTCACATCACTGAGCAACATGAAAAGCGAGATGGC
>NW_010422831.1:65713-128720 GCF_000710305.1 Buceros rhinoceros silvestris | reverse complement strand
GGCTGGGCTGGCCACTAGGCAAATGACAGACTCTTATTGCCCACCCTCCCTCCCCAAGGGGGAAAGAGAAAAGCAGTAAGGGAGAGAGAGACTTATGGGCTGGAAGAGAAAACTAAAACTACTTCAATGAAAATAATACCAATAAAATCATACGTATACAAATACATTCAAAATCAACACCAGGCTGGGCTGGCCACTAGGCAAATGACAGACTCTTATTGCCCACCCTCCCTCCCCAAGGGGGAAAGAGAAAAGCAGTAAGGGAGAGAGAGACTTATGGGCTGGAAGAGAAAACTAAAACTACTTCAATGAAAATAATACCAATAAAATCATACGTATACAAATACATTCAAAATCAACACCAAACCCAACCCCCCGATGGCAATCACATCACCATCACCAGTGACGCTGGGGCAGACACTGGGGAAGGCCCAGACTGGGCTCAGCTGCAGACGGCAACTGGTGCAGGAGCTGGATTCTGGAACTGGACTCAGGGATGCACGGATTGGGATCGAGGGCAGAACGGACAAATTGGGATTGAAGGCAGAACAGACAGAGTCCTCCTCAGACACCGGCCATTGGAGAAGAGAGCTTGACCCTTGTGACCCCTCAGCTTTACACCGGATATGACGTCTGTGGGATGGCACCCCTGGCTGGTCAGTGTGGGGTCACCTGTCCTGTCCACTCCTCCCCGCAGCTGCAGCCTCTCCCTTACTGACCCCACCGTGGGACACAGGGCTCAGCAGTGACCTTGCTCTGCACAGCAGCAGGTGCCAGCTGGAGCCTTTCTGCTCCCCAGCCCCTGGCAGTGACTGTGACCACCCAGCGCTGTCACTGCTGGGAGCAGCCACTGTCTGCACAAACACGCCGTGAACTTCAGACAGAGCTGTCACCGAGCAGAGACGGAGCTGGGAAGGGAAATCTCTGAGCAGAATTGGTTCTGTTCTCTCTCACACCAGGACACTGTGCCAACATAATCCACTGCTGAGCAGAGCTGAGAGCAGCAGCACAGCTTCATCTGTGTGCATACATACACCCGAGAGTTACCTCCTGCTACAGTCCCTGGGTGCCCAAGTTACCCACGAGGGAGATGATGGTCAGCCAGAGGCACGCCAGCTTGTTCTTTGTTCTCTGCCTTCAGTGCGCAGTGCAGATGTGCCGTGAGGCCCCGTTCTGCCAGGGACAGTATTCTGCCAGGACAAAGCAGGGTGGAGCACGTGTCTTCACGGCTGTGCAGAGATGAGAGGAGTGGTTAGCAGAAGGCGAAGGAAGAGAAAAAAAATCTCTGCTGTCTGTATTTCTGATTGTTTTCCACTTGTTGTAGTCGTCTGTTTACGCCTGTCTGTCTTCAAGCTCTTTTAGGTAAGGACTGTTTTACCCTCTGTGCTTGTGCACAGAGTGACGAAGACCGCAGCCATGCTCTGCTATCGCAATGGTAACGACAGTGGGATTAAATGTGAAGCTTCGACAAGCTGCGTATCAAGCAAGCCTACATTCCTGCAGAAATCACCAGCGAATGCATGTGCAGAAAGCTCCGTGTGAACTTGGTAGATATTATCCAAGCAGGAACTGACTTGGAGGAAAGCACAATAGTAGCAGAGCCCACGAATGTGGCCAGAAGGAAAACAAAGAGGCTCTGCGAGTTGAATAAAGCTCATTGTTTTCCTTCCCCCAGATCTTTTTATTTTTTATTTCTTTCTAGTGGCAGATAGCAAATGTGCAAGGCCCTTTCCAACCTCAGTCATGTCACAGACAAAGCAATTGGATAGAGATGAAGGGAAGGGTGATGCCTCACAAGCAAGTCCTGTGGCAAGGCTTTACTTCCCAGGAGGACAAGTTTTAAATCTAGAGGCTATATGCCTATTTGTGTGTGGGTGCACATATGAAAAAGAGATTTTTCAGGTGCTTTCTTTTATGTAACCACGAGCTCTGTCCAAGCGTCTGCTGGATCAGAGCCAGCCGAGTGAAAGAACATAATGAGGAAACATGCAGAGAACGACGCTTTTAATCATGGCAAACTTCTCGTTGCACTGGTTTTCTCATCCCTGAACCCTCCCAACCAGCATTTATCCACTTATCTTCTGCTCACAAAACGAGCCTTCCCCCAGTCCTTCAAAAGACAAACCTCTCTTTCTCCACCAGAGCCTAACTTTGATCTGCAGGCTCTGCAGGTCCCTTACCCAGACAAAGTGCGTTCAGAGATGGCCTCACCTGTTCTTGCTCTAAAATTCCACATCTGGTTACTTCACACTACCTCAGCTGTATTCCTCCACCTCTCACAGTCTCTTTCTCTCAGAGCTGGCGCTCCCAGCTCCTTGGTGTGCAGAGCACAGCTGAACCAGCGACACGGTGACTTTCTGATTTGAATCACTGGACAATGCCTGCCATTCCTCCCCCTCCTTCCTAGCGCTGCTTTTCTGCAAGCTCAAACGGGATGGCTACAGCATGCTTCCCCCCTCCCTTCCCCATTACATGTGTGCATATCGTTACCCAGGGTTTTGAAATTTGGGTGCCGGCTTGGTGCACGTCAGAAAAAGACCTCCGAGAGCTTTCAAAGCTGGGATCAGAAGGATCTTGTACATGCAATTGATTAGTTTGAATGAAAAGAGACCCAAAACGAGTCTGGGTGAAAACATACATCCTGACCGTGAGCAGAAGCATGTTAGGGAACTTCCCTCTATGTCAGCCAGTTCCAGAAGAAAAACGTCAGCTTTCACTGAATGAAACAGAAGGTAAGTGCTTGAAGATAGCTAAGGAGCCAGAGGTGGGTGGCCTAATCCTTCAGCTGTTCCTTCCAAGTCTCCATAAGTGTTCCCACTCCTGTGGTTTTCAGAGATTTTCCTTCAAGACTAGTCAACAGCCTGATAGCATTTCATTGTCAGATGTTTTCTCAATGTCTCTTATTACCTTCAAAAACCATAAAAAGAGGGATTTATTCCCTCTTTCTTCTTTCCTGTTGGATCACAGACTCCAGTGATGCATTTTCATCTTATGTCCATTAGAGTAGGGCGACAGCACACTTGGTAAGTGATCATTTACGTGGCTTCGTTTACATAAATGGGGGAGTTTGTATAAATTAGTTGACATAAATCAGTGGAGTTTAATTAATGTAATTAATTCATTTACATAAATTAGTGGAGTTTAATAATTGCACAATTAATTAGTGTCATGTCTCTGAAATCACATTCTTTTTGCCATTGGTTGCTCTTTGAATTTCTAATACCTTCCTTAGTAAGGTGGCCATTGCCCAGTGAAAAAAACCAGTTTGGGTTTTTATAATTTATAAAAGCACCAAAACCAGACTGTTTCAAGAAATAGTCACATTTATAGGTCTCCGTGACTGTTCAGTTACGAACGTATCTTCACATCCAAGTTTTTGTCCACTCTCGTATTTGCATTCCTGTTGACACGCTGACTCCTGATGGGAAGGTCAGTCCTGAGTTTGATTCTTCGCCAGTTCTGAGACTGTTTTCCACTATATTCTCCAAGACTTCAAGTGGCACAGTCAGCTCCTCAGCTGGCCCTCTGAGTGCACTTTCATTTAGACACATGTTTTCCCAGCTGTTTTGAGTCAAAACCCAACACGTTTTACAGGAAGTCTTAGGACAATTTTATGCAATGCTGCCCCAGTGGCATGTCATTCAAAAGCAAATAAGCATGAGCACTGAAAGTGCTTCTGTTTCTCCAATCTTTTGTCTTGTGGCAATGATTTTGTTTTCTTTGTTTCATTTTCATATTTTGTGGATTGTCTCATGGAGACTGAAGTGTCACCACTGGTCAATGAGCTACCAACCAAGCACATTGATCTAAATCAGATTTCTATACATTCTTGTTTCCATATGCTTTGTTCTTCTAGAAGGAGCTATTCTTAAATAGGCCTCAAAGTTACCTTTATCTCTCTTTTTTTTTTTTTTTTAGAGTGCTTCCAAAAGCTTGGCATTTAAAAATTACTGTTATCAGGAGAGGAGATAAAACTCCATAAATAAAATCTTTGTAATTCAGATGCACAAGAATAAGTACTATGGCTCTGACAGCAGGTCAGCTGTGTGAGGACATAGCTATAAAAAGAAATTTTTCTTTCCTAACTAGATCCCGCAGAATCTATGTTTCACATACATAGAGTGTTTTTTTCCCTGTGAGAAAAACGCCAGAATACAATTGAGCTCAGGGATTTTCACAAGTATTGACTCACAAAATCTGTACCTTGGAAATTACAAAAATACACTTATTGGAGTCTCATATTTGAACCATTTTGACAGAAAACACGGGAGCAGTCCCTGGAGCTGGGCGTATCTCTTACCTAAGCAGATCCTCAGTCTCTCTTCAGAGCACTTTTCTTCCCCAGTGAAGCCAAACACAGCCTGGTCTCTGCCCAGAGGGAATTCAGTCCTGCCCACGGATGACAAAGAGCTGTGGGCTCCTCTTGACATACTCTGACAGAGGTGCTGGGTGGTGGGTTCCTACAGCTTGCTCGGGGTAGGTTGGACACACCACTTGGCTGTGTAGGAGCTGGCAGAACTCTTCCTGCACAGAGCACGTGTGTGGCAGAGAGGGGCTGATGGCTCCGGGAGAGAAAGTCTGGGTAAGAGTTTGTTATGCCTTTGCTAAAGGAGCTTAACTGCAAGAGGAGAGTGACAGTGAGCCAATTCGGGTGAGCAGCTTGTCTTCTGGAGCAAGGTAGGCTTTGCTTTGCATCCCCTTTGCAAATGCACACGAAGGAGAGAGGTGCTGCAGATCAGCTGCCGGAGGGGCAGCATTGCTTGCAGGAGATCCCACAGTAATAACAAAAGATACGTTTCAGTAGCTGACAAACAAGAGGCTGCCTCCCCGGCTGCCACTAATCCTTTATCACTCAAGAAAGTCTTCCTTGCTTATACTTACCTTAACCAAACGCTTGTCAGTGGGAGAACCCCCCTAAGGCATCAGCCAGCCTCCTGTCAAGGGCTGCAGGCACATGGTGCTGTGGTGGGGGATGCAAACACAGACTAGAGGGCTGTCAAGAAAGCCAAACCATTAGAGTCAGGGATCAAAGAATTTGCAACTCTTCTGGGAGCACCCTACTCTACAGGTCATGCTGACTTCATGCAGAAAGAGCCTGAAATCAGGGAAAGGCCTCAGCAAGAGGGAGACGCAGATTTGCCTTTTCCTCCTTAATAAACTGTTGTTACACTTCTGGGATCTCTGGTCTCACTGCAAGGGGTGGAAGGGAGGGAAGTACTGGGAGGACTCTTTGTTCCTCTTAGTGCTATCTCAGTTCTTCATCTGAAATGCAGCAACAAGTTTAATTCGAAGACAAATCGTGTGAACGCCATGTGTGTTCCTGGCCCCAGAACCAAGGGTATCCTCAGATGAGAATAAATTACAAAGTACCATGGAAAAAGGGAGTGAAGTCACACTGCTGTTAGCAAAGTTAGAACCTGATACTCTTAATAATTTTAATAGCCTCATATTGCGATTCCTGGGAGAAACTTTCATCTTCGGTGCAGACAGAGGGCAGACAGGATTGCATTTTTATCTAGCCAGTTTCCCCTGATGTGATGGGAGTGGCAGCGATGTCATCACAGTGCCCTGAAGAATAATAATGAAGGTTTTTAAAAGTGCAGTGACACGAAGACGTGCAATGCTGAGATCACAGCTGGTCTGCAACTGCCTACCCACTGCAGAAGCTTGGGCAGGGAAAGGGAACGGTATGTTTTATTGCTGCATTTTCCAGAGCCCTACCCAAGACCATGAAACCAAAAGGCTGCTGGCTTAAGGGATGTAGGTGAAGCTCAACAGCAAAGTTCCTGTTTAAAGTGAATCCTTTAACATAGATCAAGATGACCAGACACTGAACCCATCAGCTGCCCGAATCAGTTGCATTTATATATGTGAGTCGGTGTCCTCTCTACACAAGCTTTTGCAGCTAGGGTAAAGTTTAGAGGGGGATGGTCATTCAGTTAGGCCTTGCTCATGCTTCACGTCCACTGTGCCAGACCCTCGCTGTGAGCAAACCTTCAGCTGCATGTGGAGGCTACAATGCAATTGGAGGGTGATGGCTGCTGAGCAAGTCATGTCATGTCTTGGTGCAAGACTCACACCACAACCTGGTGTTGTGACCATCTGACCTTATATTTCTATTTCACACCTGAGAAAGGATACCTGAGTATATGATGTGTATATATATGCTGCAAACGCATCTGGAAAATAGATGTTTCCATTGATAACCCTGGCTCACCTCAGAGAAGTTCTAGACAAAGACAGTCTGGGCATTTGCAGCTGTTTGCAGAAGCTGGTAGGAAGCAAGGGGGTGATAAGCTCCTAGTTTTGCAAGGTGCAGAGAATCCCATGTGAGCTTCTCAGCTTCTTCTTCCATTTCTGTTGACTGGTGACAACACTGGGTACTCAAAACATGGCAAAAAGGGCTTGGTATGATTCAGATCAGCAGCTGATGCTGCTGAAAATTTGTAAAGGCTTGGATTTCTACCGAAAACAACAAAATAAGCCATGTCAAGCCTTATTGCAATTCTTGCATGAATACACTAGACCTTTAGAAGATGCTTGTTTTAATCAAATCAGTGCTTCTATTTGGATCTGTGATTTCAGACCTGTCCTTTGTCTCGGAGAGATAAAGGAGGAATATTCATGTCATCAAACATCTAAGATCCTCGGAGGAACATTCGAAATTCCATTGACCACAGCAAGACCTTCAGCTCCAGAATCACCATCAGCAAGTGTAAAACCCCTTAGGTGTAAACGGCCTTGAACTGCAGGAAATTCCTTTGCAACCCGCAAGTGCCCTAAATGGAATGGTCCTAAGTTACACATACACTTATGCCCTGTGAATCTAACTGAAAATCAATGCTTGGCTCTTCATGAGAGGCGACTGACAGTTACCACTACCACGAGTATGGGACTCTGCTTGTCAAGAGGAAGCAACTTACATTGTCGATGGTACTTGAGGATGGGGTGGGGGGAAGTGTGCCTAATATTAAGAGGCACCAGAGCTCTCCACGGAGACAAAGTAAGAAGCCATCTGCCTTCCGCTGGCATCGGTAGGAATTGATTTTGTCAGGATGTGGTGGAATCACTTCCTCGAGCTGTACAGCAGGAGCTGTAACTTGCTGGCATGTACCTGGGATCACTGGAAGACCTATGGCCAACAGCTGGCACCTTTAGAACCTATTACTCCTTTGCTACCTCTGCTGAACTAGAGCTTTCTGAAGCAGTATGAATTAATTCCCAACAGTTGTGAATCCTGAATAATTCATTTATTCGTGCGCCTGTAAAAGGCATTAAAATTTAAGAGTCTGAAATAAAAATGAGTGTAATTGCACCTGGTTTTAGATTCTTCCCCATTCTGCTCTACCATTTCATTTTTACTGCCATTTAAATGGCACAATGTTTAACTGAAAGCTCTGAATTGCTGATTGCTGTTACAATGCAACTTCTCGGTGGGGAAATATGCGCCCTTTGTAAATTATTTGGAAATGAAGTGGTATCTTTACTACGCGCAATCTCAGATACGGATGTGGAAAGCCAGAATCAGAGCTGTGATAGTGCCGATAATTTCTGGCTTAATGAAGATTCATAGGGCTGGTTTTAGTGAGCAACCCTGTGAGAGCTCTGGCTTGTGTGTGGGACACTCAGCACACATTTCACCAGGACTCTTCCCATGCTGGGTTAATTGGCAATTAGTAGCCTTTGGAAATTTATTAATTTGTTTAACAATAACTTCAGAAACTAAACATGATAATTTTTTTGAAAAAAAGAAACAGAGAGAGAGAGTTAAGCATAAATCAGACATAAGATAAAAGGGCCATTGGTCACACCACGAGTGATGCTCTACATATGTAGCACAACATTATAAGGCACTTTTGTGCAAAGTGCTATACCCAGAGGCAATAATGTAGCTCTCTCCTAGCAATAGTAGGAAAAAGGAAGTGAGAGCCACCGAGGGAGGTCATGCTGTCAGTGAAACACCCCTGATGAGGGAGCTAAATGGTGAGTTTATACAGTGATCTCAGTATGCCACCTCCAGAGGCTTTCCCAACTGTGCAGTGGTCTGTAGATCAGGCTCTCATCTACTCCAGTGAGAATTTCACATGCTTTGTAATCAATTGTAAAGGAATGACGAAGAGTAAGACTCAAAAGCTACTTTTAAAAGAAGAAATATTCAATAGGGATGAAACACACAGTGTTTGTGCTCAGGATTCCCTGCACACTCCTGCTGTTAGTTCGATGGAATGGAGCTGGTTGCGTTGCTTTTTTTACTTCATTCATGATCCAAAGCTTTGGCCAACATTTGTCAAAACGAGAGATAGCTGAGCTGGGCTTCAGGCTGACTCTGATTAGTCTGTGGTTTTGGTCAGTCCTTCATTCTTGCTAAATTTGCACCTGAAAAAAAAAAAGCAGCACAAAAATGCAATGCATATTAGCTGTTATTCATTTTCTTTTCAAAGTTAGTAATACTGGGTTCCCCTGAATGCAAACCTGGTCGAGAGGGCATGGGAGGTGATATTTCTTGATAATATCGCTGGGAAATAAAACTGCTGATACTTTCACATAGCTCTAGTTTCCAGCCACTGTTACGTTTTAATGATATGATCAATAACCATATAGATAGAAGGGACATTTCCTACCACACAAAATACAATAGCTTGAAACATGAGAAGTGGTTTCTGCATCCCTTTAACTTGTGGTTAACCTCATCGAATTACTGCACCTGCCAAGGCTGTGAGAACTAAATACAGCTGTTGTCAGCATCTGGCCAACTGAACCCAAACCTATGTTAATTTGAGCAGATGTAAGCAACCACATGGCAGATTCTGGCATGGCGTTATGAGACTTCCTCACAAGCTAGAGTGATAGGTCCTGAGGTGCAGAAACCAGGGCAAGATACAGCTAATTGCTTCTCTCTCCTGACTGAAACCAGCCCTGGCACATCCACAAAATGAGGGAGTAATTCAGGCTGGAAGGGACCATGTCCAGGAAGCTTCAGGAGGACCAGGAGGCTGCTTTCACCTCAAGGTGTCTCAGAGCAGTTGGGTTGTCAGTTGGAGACGAGGAAAGAATAAATGGCTTTAGGGGTTACCTTGTCGAGACATCCTCTGATCAGAAGCACTGTACAAACTGAATGAAACAACATCCCTGCTGTTTTAAGAGGCAGAGGGAAAAGTAAGTCAAGGCTCAGAAGTGTAAGAATAAAAAACACAAACTAGAAGGAAGGAAACCAGCAGGTAAGGAGAATTTTGAGGAGGAATGTGGTGAAGAAATGAAGTAGCTGAACAGACATACTTTGAGAAGAGTCCCTATCTGGGATGGTGCTTTTGTTGTTGTTGTGTTTGGCTTCGCTTTTTTCAGGAAAGGAGAGTACTTGAAAACTGAGCAAGAGGGTAAAGGAGACCAAGAGGAGAATTTCAGGGCACCTCCCTGGATTTCTTTCCATGCCTCAACCCAAAATGATCTGTACTAATTCCTTCAGCAAGTGTCACATAGAAGACTGAGCCAGGGAATGATTCCCTTTATATAAGAGCTTCTCCTGAACCTCTTTCACAGTCCCAAGAAAATCTTGCTTGCCCTGCAGTGAGAACAAGATGGCCAGGAGAGGCATAGTGAGCTAGACAGACCTTTGTTTTGACCCAGCATGCAGTTCAGCTCTCATTAACTGCTCTGAGAGCTCATCATATTTGCATTTTTAAAGCCTGGAACAGAAGCCTCGTAATGAATATAAGGAACGCAGCCAACCTGTCCCTCTTCCTCCAGTAGCGCATAATTTCCTATATTCTTTCATTGGGCTTTATTCTGTTATGAACGGTGTGAAGGTAAGGTTACCGGTCCCTGAAGAGCCCTCAGTTCTACAGCAGAGGACGGAATGAGGTAAAACACGCTTACACAGCAACCTGCACTCACAAAACATCTGGGCACATACAGAGACATGTAACGCCTTCCGCCAGATGGTTAGAATTACAGGGCTACTCCCTCTGCGAGAGGTATCCTCTCATCTATGCGCAGACTGTGTAGAGGTATTAGACATCCATTATACAGACAGAATGGAGGCATCACTGAGGAAACGCAGATGAAGTCCAACAGAATTAGCCATGTGTTTACAGTTCACATGCACGTTTGGTTTATGTGTCTGAGATCGAGCCGCTGAGTTGCCACCCATGAGCAACTTTCTTCCTCTGGCCATGTGTACAACAGGGAGAGAGCATAACACGGATGCGGATCCTTGTTGCCCTTCCTCGGTCTTCTCACACAGGATCCTGTGACCACATTGTTTACACTTAGAAGATTACTCAGCACTGCTTTACAGTTTACAAATTCATATTCGCTTTGTCAGAGCAGGAAAATCCTCAGAATTACATCTCAGATTGAAGAGATGCAAATCACTGCAATGTAGTTATACTGTGACACCTAATAACGAGGATGTTATTTCACAGATTACCACAGTCGTGTCAGGAGGATGTCTGAATGAGGTATAAGACACATGAGACGGAACCAGATGACCTCTTGTGCTACCTTCCAACCTGAATTATTCTATGATTTATGATCTTATGTTTTATGATCTTATGATTTTAGGGGACAAAGAGTTAAGCTGGGTGACTGCAGGATGAAAAAACAAAGAATGAAGCTTTTTCTTGCATATCCGTGTCCTCATGGGGCTCCCATTAGTTTCTTCACTCTCTTTTTCTACTCCCTCGCAGAGTAATCTTTTGGGTTTTCTCAACTGAGATTTTTCCAGTAGAGGAGAAGAACTGCTAGAAACGGAAGTTTTCTGACAGGTGACACTGTTTCTCTTAGCTGCTCTGAAGCTATGTCAGGGTGAGTTAAAGATTTTCCACCTTCAGCAGTCAGGAATCAAGAGAAGGAGAGCCAAAGCCTCAGATGCTCGTTCCTGGTCCCCATGGCCGCCTTTGGTGTAGCATTGGTATCACCAGTGCAGGAAGCGGCTCAGGATGCTCTGCACTATGGTTGGCGTTGGGTCCCCATCTCTGAACTGGCACCTTAGCAGTCACGCCTGTGTTGCAGCTCAGTCTATAAAGCTCAGACGCATAAGGTGGTTAGACCACAGCAGAAGGGCAAGTCTCTTAGTGTATGATCATGGGACAAAGTCACATTCTGGAGTGTTTCCAGAAAGGTCATGGACAAGTAGAGCGCTACAGTCCTGTTCATTTAAGGTGTTACCAGCAACATGAAAAACAAACTTGCTTGTAAAGCAGGTTGGTTAGAATTTTCAGGTTGACCTCAGGCCATTAGACGAAAAAGTTCAACATTTGAATATCTCAGAAACTGCAAACCTCTCACTCAGTTTCTTCCTACCCTGATGTCACCCAAGTTTTTCTGCAGGGAAGTCCCTCCAGCAGATACATTTCCTCTTCTAGTGATGTGCAAAGTGACCTAGCGATCTGCAAAACCTCATTGCATTCGCAATTCGTATACCAAGCTCTGTCCCCACACCTCTGAGGCACAAGGTGGTGGGCCGTCTGTTAGCAGGGCTGGCGCCACTTCTATCCGCCTTGACCCGGTTACTACAGCCTGTCCCTGCATCGGAACAAACACGGCTTTTCACTCTTGCAGACTGAAGCAGGAACATGACATCATGACTCAGCTCTAGGAGAGTTCTTGAGTCACCAGACTATTATTTTCTCTTCATGAGGCTGAACAACTTCATCTAATGTAAGTATTGAAGAAGGCAGACTTGATGCATAAACCCTGCTTCAAATCAAGCAGAGGCTGGAGCTGAAGCTCCCATGTACATGAAGAGCTCACCTGGCCTGGGTGAAAACACAGTTTGCATTTCTCTCACATCTGGAAACTATTTGTCAAAGGTGGAGTTTAAGCCTAAGCTCTTTAGGCCATCGTTACCATCAGCTCAGCACCTAGCACAGCTTGCTGTCTGGTCCAGCTCACGTTGTTGTACACAGAGCAATTCGGTGAACTGGCTTTCCATTCTCACACGTGAGACAGAAATACTAACATTTTGGTGCTTCTCATGGATGTTGAGAAGGAAGATAGTGATGTGACCTTCCACTGCATTAATAAAGACCACGCGAGCATGAGGATGAGGCAATTTCTTGGTTTTCACCGCATAAGGCCTAAGTGATATTGCCTGGTTAGATACTCAGCTAGTACATGCCCAGGCTAGTTCAAGACAACACAGACCTTAATTCATTGTACATTAGGATGTCTATGCTATCCTGCAACAGAATACTGGTCTGTAAAGAAAAGGAAAGTAGCGAAAAGTACTTATCAGATAATACCTATGACATTGCACAGCCTGGGGCAAACATGGGTTGATCTCAAAACGACTGACCATTAAAAATTCCAGAAGCTTTTCTATTTAGTTCTCCCCTGTAACTAAAATGTAGCAAGGATTTTCCGAAACACAGTTATTTCCACAAAAATAATTCCTGGCCAGTCTTGTGAATAAACTAGCAAAAAATCCAATCCCCATCGGTGATGGGGGCTTGGGGTAGTTTAGTGGCAATCCCGGAGACATTAGCCTCTTTCCAGACCTGTGTCTGGCATCAGTCTGAGGAGCTTCTTGTAATTTGGGAAGAAATAAGTGACAAAGGAAGTTCCAGCTGCAGATTAACTTGTCTATTACAAAACTTGTTTGCTGTGTCACATTGGAAAAATAATAATAATGATAACAACTCTAAAAACTGTGAGCAGTTGCATTTTAGTGTTGCCAGCAGCTGGTATAGCAAGCAAGATAGTCAGGCATGGAAACATATCATCAAAATAACATTAACAGCTTTTGCTGGACTGCTCTTTTCCAGATGCCACACAACTAAACGGCTGTTGCTATATGTTAGAAACGGAGAAAAACTGAAGATTTCTGGTTTTCTAAGCAGTCAGCACACCATTTGCTTTACAGCAGCTTTGGCATAGTAACTATCTAAATAACAGGTAAAAAACCCACAACCCTACAGTAATCAGAGCTTAGATCATATTAAGTTTATGGCAGTAGGAAAATATCTTATTCAGGGTTTTGTACGGAACATAGAGAAGGTCTGTAAGAACAGATGGGCAGGGATAGCGAAAGCTACATGAGCAGATTACAAAACAACGATGCTGCTGACTTTTAATGGACTTGAAACTCCTGTCTTCTCAGATGCCACCTTTCCTCCAAACTGCAGAATTTATCCATTTACATCATTCTGAACAATGTAGGCAATTCCACAATGACCAGAAACGTTGCTCGAAATGGCAAAGCCTTTGAAAGAAACTTCTCACCTGTGACGGCCCCATACAGTTGGCTTTTAGTTCTGCTAAAGTAGCACTTACAGGTGCATCTGCAATTAGAAGTGTCTGTATATAATGTGGTTACAGCCTCTGTAGAAAGGGAAGAAGAATGGGAAAAAAGAAGCAGAAAAAAAAAAAAAGATCACATTCAGACTTCCTACTGAACTACGAGTTGAGCCTAATTCTATCTTGACTGATTCGAGACCAAAGGTCTGGCAGCTCTGGAAAACAGAGTAGCTCATCTTTGAGCGTAGATGTCAAACAAGTAACGATGACGTTGTTACACTCTTTAAGTAGAAAGTCTATATGCAGCCTCTACAGCCTGAAGTTCAGCTATGAACCAGCCTCCTACTGATTGCAAAAGGAATCTTAAAAGCATTGGAAGAGCCAAACCTAGGTGAGTCACACAACATCACAGAAGCAACTCCTGGCAGGGTGGAAGTTGCATCATGCAATGCCTTCCTCCATGATCACCTTTCTTCTTGAAAGATGGTTATTAATAATTTTAATGATGAAAATGGGTCAACACAACAAAGATTTGTCAGATGCCCTAAAGATTTACAACCTGAGGACCAGATCCTGTCGTTGAATCAACATCAAACATCCCATGCGTGCGAAGGGTTCTGTACATACTTTATTGCCAGCACATCAAGTTGTGGGAAAACAAAAACGCACAACAGAACTTGGAAACAAAAATATATGTATGTAAGAAATTTGTCATAGCCTTTGTTCCAGAAAGCTTACTCTGGCCATCCAATGAAAAATGTCCACACAGTACTCAGTCCATTAGCATGTAGCACATCATTTGTGTGTATTCCAACACATCTTTTGGAAAGATGCCCAGTCTTCTGTCGAGTGTTCAGGAATTCACCACAGAGCACCACAGTGTCCCAGTGATTGATACCACCCTCCGTTCCACACAGATGTTTCCACTGTAAGTTTCTTGCTTATAAAGCCTAGTAATACCAGTGAGCCGCTTCGTCTCATCACTTGTAAGCAAATCTTTTTAAGACAGGTAGGTCAAGCTCTTTCTCATTATCAGGACTCTCTCTGCACACCATATACTCTTTAGAGTTTTTAGGATTGTGAACACATAGAACAGAGCTCCTTTCACCTGACATACAGTTATCTAAAAGCAGCATCTTGTTCTCATCACCTCTATGTCCAGCTAGAGAAATTCGCCTCACCACTAGGCAGCTGGAGTGAGTCACCCTGCTGAGGTACTAGTCTATCCGGTGACTGCAGGAGCAGCCTGAGCAATAGATTTTCTCTAGCCATCAAATGTTTCAATCAAGATGAGCCCATCCTTTAAGTGGCGACAGTAATGCAGTGGGAATAAATACTATCCTGGTAGTTCATCTCCCACTCCTGCTTACAGGGGCAGACATTATTTCCCAAAGAGCTCATGGCTGGCCCTCGTTTCCTAGTAGCTTGTTCTGGCAGGAACACTTGTACCCAGCCGTAGATAAAAGACTGAAGCTGACGGAGAAGAAAAAACTGGAAAAGACAGACTGCTCACATAGCATTTGTGAGGCAGCGAAGTTAATTGCTATGTAATTACCACACAAGTAAATTGTTTAATGTGGTAAAATGTGACCAGGGTTTTTACTTCTGTTGCAAGCAGTGGCTCATGGTGCCATCTGTAACCCATCAAGAGATCACATAGTGAATTTGATGCAGATGTAAAGCAAACCCTCGACATCTCCAAGCATGTTGTTAAAAACCCCCATCGAGTGAATACTAACATTGCTGTTGTTTCAGATGTCGCTGTGGCTATTTACACAGAGCTCGATGGTGCAGCCCCTGCTCATGGCGATGAAGGAAGAATATGGTTAGTTAAGAGAAGAGCAGGTTGGCAATGGCTTCTGCGGTTAGAAACGAAAATAAAAGGGGTATAAAAGACTCATCAGTGTTCGACCATAATTGGAAATCCAGCTACGCCGTGTGGAGAGAGGAGCGATGAGGGGGAAAGGAATGCGGTCTGTCATGAAAGCAGCTTTCTGGCAATTTACTGCGGGATCACGAGCAGTTCCTCTAAACAGCAGGCAACTGCTGGATCAGCTACCGACTCCTTCTGGGGGCAATGCGTTCAGTCCTCACAGCCAGCGTGGGCGTGCCAGGTCCAAGCCAGAACCACACCGGGCGCCGGCGCTCAGAGCAGTAACGCTGAGCTGACAGGGCACTGAAAACGGGATGAAATCCAAGTGCGAGGAGATGCCGTGCCAACTGCTCATGGCCCTGCAGCAGCTTGCGCAGAACATTGTAAGAGGAGACAGGGCTCCCTGGGAATCATTGGGTTTGGACCAGCATTGCAGGCACTACCACTGGACACGGGGAGAACCTCTATACCTTAACAGTATTATTTAATTACCTGTGATCTCCGCTTCTAAAGGTATAATAGTGAGGCTCTCAATCTGTGATTTAAAACACTGCGCTATTTCCTGTTGCTGCACCTCTTGTCCCCACACCAGAAGCCACTTGTCCCATAAAAGTGTTTGGATTTGTTACTCTTTTTTTATTTTTGTTGGTTTTTTTTTTCAAATCAGAACTTTTCAGAAGCAGCTCAAGGATCCACCAAGTCTCTTTATGTTTGAGCTCTTTGGCGCCTGAGGTGCCTTTGAAAGCGTCTCGCATGGTTCACAGCAATCCAGACACTCAGCAAATCTCATTCAAAGCAGAAAATTGAGCCCTATAAAAAGCTGTTCTTCCCGCTGAAGGGTATCTAGGATTATCAGCACACATTACTTCATGAGACAGAAACGCTCCCCAGCCCCACTGCTGTCTCACTTTGAGACATCTCTCATGTCCGTGGTTTTGCTCCCTCAGTTACTTTGTGCAGAGGTGCAGGGAGCATGAAGGAAAAAGAAAACAACCTGCAAAACTGCTTGATTTTGGTTTGGGTTAAAAGAAGGTAACAGTACCACCATAATACCATTTCATGTACCTGACGTGGCTGCCAAGTTCCTCAGAACGTCTGTTTTTGTGCACAACCGGGAAGCTTCTCCAGTACACGAGCTTGACACTTACGCATCCAAAACAAGCAGGTGCAAGTACATGCGTTATTACCTGACACACACACACTTTGCAAGAGCAGGATGTACAAATACTTCTAGAAACTGACCCATGGGAGCTTTTTGGTCTTACAAAAAATTAGACTTATTTTGATGTAACTGGAGCTAAATTTTTCCTTCAGGTGAATGCACAACTGGGCTGAATAGAAAAACTTGTTTTTATTCGGGGTGAAGAAAAGCAGCTTCCGGATTTTCAAGCTGTTTGCTTGCTTTCATGGCACAAGTAGTTGGGAGAAAGAATCGGTGAGCATAAAGCTGCACCGTTTTGCACCATGAGAGAATTTTCCTTAGTAAGGGAGAGCAAGAGAATGACTGACCCATAGATTTTCTCCAACCCAGGAGAATTAAACAGTTTGAATCGGAGCAGAAATCTCGTAGTGGAGTAAATTGCCATAGTTCAGCCAACTGGAGAGTTATCACAGGTTTGAAGGATGTCAGCCCGGCACAGAGCGGCAGTGGTTAACGTACACTGAGAACAAGCAAGGCGTGCACCTTTTTTCCCCTGATATTTCCAATTGCGGCTGTATTTTTATTGGAAAAATGTTTGTAGTGTACAATACACGGCAATTTTTGGCTGACATTATCACGGGAATGAAGCACTATCATAATGTTGTTTGCTATCACAGAATAAAATCGAGCCATTATTATTCAATGGGCTCTTCCATTACAGAGCATTTCAAGAACAAGCTCTTCTGCAGTTTGTGCACCAGGTAAGGAGAAACACTGAGCACACTTGAACTGTGACAGATCCACAGCGAAAGCCCGAAAGATTTGCTTACTTTTATGCCTGGTTTTATTGGTAGCAGGAAATGGTATTTTGTCACTGGTTTTAATGCCAACTAATGAAGATCTTTTTTGTTGTTGTTTTTGTGATCCTCTCCCAAGAGGTTGGAAGAGATCTTGCAACAATCCAGAACACGCAATGTCTCCATTGGCCTTGCATTGTTTTTCCTGTCCTTTGTCAATCGAACGCTGCGGCAAACGCAGTGACCACAGTGTGAACTGGGGTTTAAGTCAGTTGAGATCCAGCACGAGGCATTGCAGGGGTGGCAGAGGCGTATCACAGATTGCCAACGGTAAACCTGTGAGATGTGAGCGAAGGTGGGTGGCGCCCATCTGAGCAGAGTCATTCCTGGATTTCTTACACCAGCTGTAGGAAGTCAACTTGAAATAAAATGTACTTATACTATCTTTAAGATGTAATCAAGTCCTTAATGAGCATCATTCAGCAATTACGTATTTTGATGGAAGCTGTTTTAATAAAATTATTCTTTTCAGTGGAAAAAATATGTCATACAAGTAATCTTTTGTCAGTTTGAAGCCACACAAGAGAAGATGCGCAGTGAGAAGGTAGATGGCTATTTCACAGCAGAAAATTGTATTCAACTTCAGTGTCAAAATAAAAAATGTTGAGGTTTCCAAATCAAACTATCCTGCAGCATTTTATTCCACCAGTGATAGTCTTTTTATACTGAATGAAGACCAAAATGAAATACACATATTCTACAGTTCCATGTAGGCTGTAAATTCTATTTTCTGCATAGATCCAAATACAACTGAAACAAACAACTTCAAGTGTGAATTCTTTTGTTTTTTCCTTTGAAAATATATGGGGTTTGCCTAGAGTTAAATCAATAAACAGTATAAATAAATCCCGCAGTAATTATTTTGAGGAAAAACAGAGGACCACAAGAACGAATAAAGGCAGATATGTTTATGGCACATTCATTTGCTTTTTAAGAAACCAGGAAAAACAGACCCTTTGCAGCTGAAGGCCAGTTTTGCATTCAAGTTCCTCCCAGATATTTTTTTCAGCATTTTTTAAAGTTCACAAATCAAGGCAAGGGCATGTTCTCTTGCTCTCAGTAGGCAAAGCTTATAGTTTTACCACAAGGGGAAAAGGGCAGCAAAGTTGATCTGCAAATCTCTTACTTGAGCCTTAGTAATTTTAGACAGGTGCCCTTTGCTTAGCATTTTTTTTTTCTTGGAAGAATGTATCTTGGCACAAAGGGGAAAAAAAAGTAGTTGTAGACATGTGGCCTTTAGAAAGCCAATGGCTTACAAATTCATTTTACTGGAGGCTGTAGCAATTATGAGATTTGATACTGCCATCTGGTTATTCACCTGACCCTCACTGCAAAGTCCATTTCCCTGCCACGCTTCCTGCTGCAATTTGTTGAGGACATGCTGTAGATCTTGATATGTCCTAAAACCAAAATACTGTGATCCTCTCACTCTTAAAGAGAACGAAGCTCCCGGCCTGTGTGTTGACATTCCAAGTCTTTCGGAGTTAGCCATTCCTTACATGTAAGCTCACCTTTTGCTCCCCAGCTGCCATCGCTTTCTTCTGACAGTTGTCCCTGCTACGAGCGAGGATGCTGCCAGTTAGGAATGAGCACTCGTGCTCCCCAAGGAGCTCAGAATGTTTTTAATTAAACTTTTTTTTATAGATTAAAAAGAGAAAGGATGCTGTCCCAATGACAGCACCTGCCTGAGAAACAAAATCTTTTTTAGAGAGATGCTAGTTCCAAGGAAAGATCCATTGAGAAAGATCAGCACAAGGGTCTTATTTCTGCTCAGAGCAGGAGACTGAAAACAGCCTGAGAACAAATCAGAAAAAGCCAGTTCAGATCTGTCATCTGCCCAGTAATCACGAGAGCACTGAACTGCTGTGTCCTGAGTGCCTTCATCCACAAGACACGGACACGCTCTCTGTTGTCCGCTATTTGCACACGGAACACCAAGGAACTGAGCGTCTTTTTCAATATGAAACAGGGCTCAATTTTTTTTTTTTTTTTCAAAACCATTAAGCATTTTGTGTAGTGGAAAGAAACACTTCCAGCCCAACTCCAGTGTTAGCACAAATAAAACAAATAAAAAAAAAATTAAAAAGATATAACATTCTTTTTTTCTGGGAAAGGCAAGAGATCCAGTAGTACAATGGAAAGGATGCCAGTGCCATCAGCAGATCTAAGGTCTAGCTTATCCCATCAGTACAACTCAGTGCCTCACAAGCTTACAGGCCTCTTGTTCTCCAATCTCGTGTTTGGATCCCGGACCCACGGACAGCACTATACCCCACACCACAAACTCCTCTCGTTTCTTCAGCAAGGTGTGGTGGGGCTGCAGAGGTCACCGAGGTGGTGGCAGAGCAATCACCAGGGCCATGACAGCTTTTGGGACAGAGACATGATGCCAGAACCCTTCAAATCTGGCCTGAGTTGGACAGGACACCAAGTCTGCCGTGGTTCCCTGGGAAGATAGCACACATCCCTTCTGGAACAGCCTGCATGGGGTGTTTTAAACCCCAGGCTGGTGTGACCTGATTTGAGAGGCATTAACACACCGTGATTCCTACTCATTAAAAGCCCTTGGCAGTATTTTCCCCCGTTGTTTCTCCTAACTTTCTGCGCCTCTCAAATATTTGGGTACTTGTTACTTCTGTGCTGCTTTGGCTTCTTGAACTATGTGCTTTTGAACTGGGTTTGGTTTTTTTTTTTTCCTTAGTAAATAAACCCCAAATTTAAATAATGATTAAACAATAATTCACTGAAGAAGATAGCTGTGGCGTGTTGACTCAAATGTGAGTTTATTTTCTGTAATAAAACATGTCAATATTTATCCTTATTTAAAGCACAATTTTCTCCTATAATAGAGTCAGTATTAAGGGGACTATCTATCTTAGAAATATATGGAGATTGCAAAGCTGAGAAATATGGTAACTGCTGCTACATGAGCATAGCTCTTGGGTCAGCTTTGATAGGGAGACATGAGGTTTTTCCATCAATCATGCCTTTCCTGCTACTCCGTTTCAGCCATTAACTTGTAATGCCCAGAAGGCTTAGAGCACAGAGAACGCGCCTGCCGCCAGTGTCAAATCACCAACTGGAGGCTGGGGGCTCTAAAAGATCTGCAGCAATTTGCAGAGGTTTTTAACAGCAGAATCCAGAAGGAAAATAACGCAAAAGGTTGGAAACTTGTGAAATTATAAATTCTCAGTATGAATATTGATAACATTATTGAAATATATTGTAAATAGATGCTTACAGTTAAAAGATGACTACTTTTCAATAGCAATGAAACCAGCAGTGGCCTTGAATCGAAATCCTTGATCTATGCAGCGTGAAATAATGAGGTATTAAAAAGACAGCTCTCGGTGTCCGTCTTTACTCTGTTCTAAACTTTGGGTTAGTTTTGGCAATTGCAGATTGAAGCCTTACATTGTACAGCTTGGTCATCCAGGGAAGGAAGAGGACATGGCCCTGCAGATGTCATTGCTCCATGCTTCTCATCACACCGGGGCAGACACATGATTTTAAATGACCATTTCTGAATGCTTAGCTGGCCGCTTTTCAAAGGAAAAGAAAATCCTGGAATTCAGGAACTGTATTTTCCTCCCTATATTTAGTGACATCAAATTTTTAAATAAAGACTGTTCTGGAGGAAAAATATCAATGAGTTAGTATCAATATAAATAACTAGATAACTATTATCACATTCATCATAGGAAATCATCACTTTTTTTGTTTGCTGCTTGGGTACCATACAGCTAATAAAGGCAGAGTAGGTAGTTCCTTTTCTAAAAGAAGTGGGCAAAGAAAAGAACGGTAAAAAAGTCTCAGCTCAGGCCAGGTGACTGAGCAGGAGAGCCATGAGCTGATGCTGCCGTTGCAGATGGACCTAAAACCTAGCACTGCTGGGAGCAGTCTGAGTTCACAAGACAGAGGTGTGGGCCCTTCCCCGTTTTAATTGGTCGGAGCTGAACAATTCTGATACTTACTGCTTCTGTTCTCCTCAATCTCCCGCAGATCACCGGACACGCTGATAAATACGGATGAAGATGCGTTGTTTCCTTACAAGCAAGCCCCCCTGGCTGTGTGCTAGCACTGTGCAGACTTTCTTGGTTAGGAGTGAGGAAGCTGCCATGGTAGCGGGATGGGTCCACGAAGAGGCTCAGCCCACTGGTTTGTGGGTGATCACGCGTCACCAGAGTACACACAGGTCTGCTTCCAAGCAATAGCTTACCAAAAGGAAAATACAGCGTGTATCCCCTGGCTTTATTGAATGGAAACACAAATAACTATCAGGGTAGAAGGAACTGATGGAAAAGGTTGCTATGAAAGGTTTAAGCTACGTTTTCAACCTTTCTTTCGATTGCCTTTCTAATGGTTTCTACTATAAGAGTTTATTTAAGAATCATCTTCCTAGTAACTGATTGAAGTAAAGACTCACTTAAACTTCTGTATTTCTGTGACAGTGGCCTAATAAGGAGAAGAATTACTAAAATGTGATCTCGACATGATTGCTTGTGGGTCCTTTTTTGTCATGCTTATCCCAAGGAATACAGCTTATCTGTTTTTCACATTAAGTTAATACAAGTATTTTGTTCTTCTTCACACATCTCAAAAGAAATGTTCCTCTTTATGTTCTGCCTCTTGTATGATCATCATCTTCAAATCCATGCTCCGTCAGTCAAAAAATGATCCTTAGTATGAAAAGACGGTACAACACGTATCATTTAAATTGTGTGACCACAACAGAATAGTGTTCTTAAGCCAAATTTTACGCTCTGAGCTGCACTCAGCATGGGGTCATCTCCAGTCTGCATCATGTCAGAAGTATACTGTTGAAACTGTCATGTTACTACCCACACACATCTTTTCAAAACATTACTGCTCTTGCTTTTGAGTTCGGGAAATGCTGGTGTGGAGTCCCTGCTTCTTGTGTCCTACAGCTGGAGCCCGTATTCTCTCCCCTCTGCATTTCCATCAAGTTTTATTTAAATTCCACCTAAGAAGCCAAGGTCTGAAAACCACTGAGTTCTAGACAATCTCATGGGGGTTGGAGGGAGAGTGAGGTGTTATTGAACAGATAAATCAAAGAGTAAATAACCCACATATTAGTTATCATATACTATGCAGAATAGTTCGTTGGGGTCTCAGCAAGTACAGGCAAAGTTTAAGAGAATAACTCAACAGTTCAAAGAGAATGAAACAGTCGTAGAAGTAGAAAAGCTACTAAGCATTACTGCTGGATATAGGATACCCATAAACGTATAGATTAAATCAACAAGCACCTCTAAAAATCAACTAGAACATTGTCACCAATTACAGCAGACCAGATGTTCAGGCAGATAGGCATAAAATCCGCAGCAGAGAAATTTGCAGAATATTAGCAAGGGTGTATTGTATCAAAGCCCTTATGTGTAAAAAACCACATGCTTACTAAAAACAGTGTTAAACGAAAGGCAGGTCACCACATATATACCAAGATTTGAGCAAACGCGTCCTGTATTTACTGATCCATTATTAGGGTAAGTGGTTCCAGTGAGAAGGCAGGCAGCATTTGAGGACTACATTCAGCCATGAGTCTCATCTCTTTGCTCTTCCACCTCAGGACAGAGTGAGATGAAAATGGTAGATGGGAAATGGCTTTAGTTTATGTAGTGTCACCTCAGTGACTTCATTACAACCAAAATCTTCTGGCAATCAATGACACTGAAGGATCTGAAATAAAATAGGTGGCTGAACCTCACCCCCACCCTTGGAGATGTTCAGATTGGTCTCATCTAAACTTTGAAAAAATTAATGATAGGTAATGAAGAGAATGAACAATAGAGTTGTCATCCCTCACCATCGTTCCTGCCGGATTCACCGTGCCAATTAACCACTGCTGCACACACATACTCAGCTGTGATAAGAGTCCTTTCTGAAATGTGCTGATTACAGCCTCTGAGAGCTAAATCTCAGTGCCCAGCACTTTAATTAACTCAAGAATTATTAATTTATCAAGACTCCTGAAACAAGCATGTCTAATTGCCCTTCTTTATTAATACACTCAAGAATGTTTAACATTTTACTGCCATTTAAACAAGAGTTCTAATACGATGCAGTATCAATTAATGGTCCTATTAAAAGTCAGCTGGTGTTTTTATGGTAGCAGCAGAACTCCTTGTTACACATTAAACACCATGGGGCAATCGTAAGATTTGTGGGTTTGTTTGGAAAGGTGCATTGCAAAGACACACTGCCAAGAGTGTAACAAGCAGCTAACGCAGGACATTCCTTCCTTAAGAGGGTGGTAAAAAACCTCTGACTTTTGGGCTTGCCCGGAAAAGGAGAATGAAAGAACAGCGATTCCATGAGTGTGTTTGTCCTTCGAAAGCAATGTGCCTTTCCAGAGCCCTGCAGTTTTAAATGCTGCTTGTCTCGGGTTCTTGAAATGTGTTGATCATACAGTCTGAGTTCGGGTTTAGGTTTTTGGTTTCTTGGGAGGTCATCAGTTTGTACCAAACTGGGATTAATATACATCCCCACCCCTATGCTCCTCACTCATGGTGTTTTTCACCTCTGGAAGTGTGATGCAGTCCACAGCTGGGTGAAGGCTGGTGCAGAAGTCCTTAATCAGGAGTGCCAACTCCCATCCCACAGATAGAGCAAGCCTTGATGGCCTTGATGACCCTTGCACTAGAGCAGTCTTGTTGTGAAACTACAAATAACACCCCAAAACCACAAAGACACCTGATCAGAAGGACTTTTTAACAAGGCATCCCATCATTTTGAAACCACATTTTCCTGTAGGTGGTCTGGTTTCCATCCAACTGTTATTAGGATGTTCTGTTCTGAAGCCTGACACTTGGTGATGATACTGGTGTAATTAGTTGGCTACGGTGTCAATCAAAACATCACCGGCCTGTGATGTGAAAAGCACAGCACAGATGCTCCTCACTGGTTTACAGTGGCGCTTATCAGGACACCTTCAAAGTAACCAGACTGAACGATGCGTGAAGATTTAGCAATCAAAGTCAGTTCCTTACTTCAGTATTGGCCAATAAACTCACACTTTTGCTTACTGAAGGAATTGCTGTAAATTTTATATCTTAGACACATTAAGCCAATTGAAGTATTTTTATTTCCTTTGTGAACTTGTCACATAAATCTCCATAAGCCATTGAACACCGAGATGCTGAGCACAATAAACTGGGAAACGACTTTCTGACTCAAGCAGAGTGGGCAGTGTATTCAAAAACACCACACACCAGGAGCTACCGTTCAGGCTGCCACAATCTTCTGTCTATCTACTGAAAGAGCAATTTCTAAGACTGGAAGATCCTAACCTTCTCTTCTCCTTTCTCTTTCTGGTTGCCCAGAAGCCTCTTGTTGCAGGGCAATAGCATAGACAGGCTATTAGATAGCAAAGAAGGTGGTCTTAGGGGGTTCTCGCTCCCTAAAACAACTCTAGCAAGAATCGCACAAATACACAGTCAGCTTTTTACCCGGGAATTTTTAATGTTCTTCCCTAAGGAGCATAAAAAATCAGAACCTCTGCTGTCAGAGTTCTTACACGCTTTCAGATTTGTCCTAGTGCCTTCCAAATTGGACATAATGTACTCCAATTATTTTTTTTTTTTAAGAAAAGACAATAACAGCAATAACAATCAAAATGTCAGTTGTTGTTTAAAAGAATTCAGCTATTCCTTCCTCAGTGAGACATTTAAGCCCCCTGTGTTTCAGCATGCACACAACTGTTACTCATGTGAATAAGTTTTTCCACTGAAAATGCAAAAATTTTCCAAGGAATCTTTTGAAGTTCATGTGTCATGTCTAGGATGCTTTGCACCAAGATCTTGAGCCAAGAGATTTCACCATCATAAACTTTTCCTCCTTGTGTTGTAAAACACAGGGTTCATCTTGCCCTCCAGGTGGCAAGTTCATATACTGTGATAGAGGTGAGCTGAGAAGATGGCAATGCTCACAGTCGAGTGTCCACCAGGGAAAATGTTCTTCTTTGGGCGGTGTATGGTAAGTCACTTGCGGTTACCTTATCCATACCCTTATCTGTCCCTACATGCAGTACTGTGTGGGAAGACCAAGGGTGGCTCCAAGACCAAAAGTATCTATGTATATGACTTGATGAAGACACAGCATGATCCTGTAGAAATTTTTAGGGTCTGCTCACCTATAACATAGTTGAGCTTTATGCCTCCAGCTCTCCCTTGTGCCCCTCTAGTGATAATACCAGACCAAGAAGAGAAATAGGCTCCTTCTTGACAGAGTTTGCTGTGACCTGCTGGGGCAGCCTTCAGGACCCTGAGACAACTCTGGTCCTCAGAGGAGATGTCCATCCTGCAGGCACTCTGCAGAGCCCGGAGGAGACAGTTAAGTTGGTGCTGAATCCAAAATAGTGCAGTCATGCTCAGACCATCTTTTCCCATGCTGACGTGCTTTCCTTGATGGGCTGATTTGCTCCAGTGGGTATTACGCTAAGCCAACGATATCACCGCAGGAACCAGCTCTGTAGAGCCAGTACCGCACTGGGCCATATAAATAGACTCACGAGAAGCAAAATACATTTTTGCATTTTGTGGTCCAGGAGTGTAAGGCCAAACAGTTTCAATCTTCACACCAATGAGCCTGTGCAAACCCACCGGTGCTTCTTGCAGAAAGGGCCAGGTTGGGTATCCAGGAAGTCTCTTGCGCTGGGATTCTGTTACCATTTGAAAACAAAGCCTAATAATTGCTGGAAACAAACTGCTTAGCTGAGAGGGGGTGATTTGCAGTGCTTTAAAAGCCATTAAAGAATACTTAGCAATCCCATTATCATCTAAGTATGACAAGCTGACCAGTGGAAGGGATTGGCTGCCTAAAACACTGCCTGCTTTTTCTAACTGTCTCATCTGGTCTAAGAAAAGATGTTACCCCTCACTATTAAAGGTGCTGCTCGCATTTCTCATACCCACCATTAAGTCACCTCCTCAGTTTCATAAATGAGGTAACAGCAGTTCTCCGGGGTTTTTTCTGAGGAATGAACCAAAGTGCTTGATGCAGTATCATCATGCTTCCACAAGTGGCTCTTCCACTCTTTTTGACCAATTGTATAGTGGTTATCTTCGGTTGGATGGGCTTTTTTTTTGTTTGTTTTGTTTTGTTTTCAGACTATTAAGGCAAAAGGAATAATGTTAATAGCTGATAGCACTGAACAGAGTTGTAAGTCATTTGGGTTTAGTTCCTTCAAGGTCATACCTGGGTCTCTGGAACTCAGGTTTAATCCCTCAAATCTCCATTGATAAATAGGGGATAACAATTTCTTTATCTGTCTAGTCTGCTCGGATTAACACCCTGCAGGATCTCGAATTCCTTCGTGGCAAAGGCAGTTTTGCACGGAGCCTGCAGGAACCATTGCAATGCACGTGATTATCCACCCAAGTGTTGGTGGTTTAGAACGCGAATCCCTAAGCATCCCCTCTGCCTATGGCTCCCTCGTAGACTCAAGTACACAAGACTTCAGTAAGGACAGTATTTTAGTTTCAGCACAACCAGCTGCAATCTTACCACTCAGAGAGCACAATGGGAGAGAGCTACCTGGTGCCTCTCAGGCAGAAGCACTTAGCCTGAGCCCACTGAAGGCAGCAGCTTTTGCTTGCTTTTTCCAGAGCCCCTGTGATATGAAATCACTTTCTCTTATGATACCACAAACCGAATGGCCCCAGCAGGGACAAACCTCAGAATTACAGGGAGTATCTCCAACCCTGCCCACTTGTTCTTTACATAGCCATTTCTGAACAAGCAATATCAGAGCAGCTGGTTCAGAGTATCAAAAGCAGGACAAATTGTACTTGGTTTATGGCTGCCTGGCTCAAACACAGAACTTTGTGGTCAGGAGATCACTTGCTGGTTGTCCGCAGAGAACTTAGTCATGTGTCTGGTGATGGCTCCTCCTTTGGCTGGCTGATGGGAGAAGAGGAAGGGCTGATGCCAATGGCACAATTACCATCTCATAGCGGTTAGGGCGCTTGCTCCTGAATCCAAAAGGACTGAAAATATTCTGCAACCTTCCTGACATCAACGTGTTGAGTGTAAGCCATTGTATCCATTCCAGGAGTATTCTGGTAAGGGAGAAGGAGCTTACACCAGTGCCAGGATGTGGGTTAATAGCCTTATGAATACATCGTTATTAAAAGAAACTCGTGATAGGCAAAACTTCAGGAGTCACTGGAACCTCGTGGAAGGTGTGGAAAAGCATCAATACGTCACTAAACACCTTGGAATAAGTCCAACACCATAAAAAAGGGCTAAATGACAATCAGTTTCTGGTGGTATTGCTTTGTTAAGATTTGTGCTTCCGAAGTGTTTAGAAACACAAATAAGTGAGCGAATGACAGTTGGTGGATCCTCCACAGCAAAGAGGGCATGTGTCACGCCCTGTGAGGAGCCTTAAGGCATCCAGTGTCCACAGAGGGCTGGCAGGTGTGATGAAGGACCTTCAGCAGACCGTGATCTGCAGTACTCCCAGTGACGTGTGAAATGGCAGTACCTCTCCACTTGCGAGAAAACTAAATGACAACAAACTTCCTTGTGTGATGTGCCCTACACAGTGAGAAAACACACCTCCCAAGACAGTCTTGTAATCAAAACAGCCACATGAGGGTTAAGGGGAAAGCAATTCTCATGCTGTTTTTTACATAAGTAGGCAGAAAGAGACAGTGTTTTGCTTAGAGCCCCTGGGGAAGTCCACGCTTCACAGGCCAGTCTGGTTCTGGTGCATCAGTTAGCAGATCACACTCCCATAACCCCCTTCTGTGTGCACACACCCCACAGTGGGGTGCACCATCTGGCAATGGGGCGCAGCCAAACCCAACTGTTACTCACAGGCTGTATTAGGACTACAGGACTATAAGGGTGTGCACAGGCAGAGCCCCTTCCGGGCCATCCAAATTTTGCCAGAGAGAAGCTGTGTCAGGAAGGGAGTTAAGATCAAGGGAACATAGGCATTGTGCCTGGATTCCCTCCGGGATCTGTGTTAACTCCTGCTGGCTGAACATGAGAGTTGTGCTCCTCTCCTCCCTATTCTCCTCAAACAGGGACGGTCCTGTGCTGCTTTTAGGACACTGCACGTAACTGTCTACCGTGCCAGAAGTCAGAACGTCCTGACTCCGGCCATGATGCAGGCTCCCATCAGTTATGTGTGGTTATCATGGACACTGCAGTGCTCTGCTCCGGGAGCCAAAGAGACACAACCAGATCATTATTTCCATTCCTTCAGAAACTTCACAGAGAAACAAATACTCTTGGAAGCTCACGCCGGGGCTTGGACCTCACATAGGAGAAGACACTCAGTTTCTTGGGAGGCCACCGCCTCAGGACTTTCCAGTTCCTTTCATGAATACACAATTAATACCCTGCTGACACGACAGACATTAATGGACTGAGTGTCCTCCATGAGCGATCCTGAGCTCGCTCTTTCCCCCATCCTCTTATAATTTAAGATCTTCCCTTTTTGGTGTTACATTTTCTCCCCTGCTGGATGTGTTCTTCCAGCTTCACTTACACGGGTACGGCTTTGTCCAAAGGCAGCCTCTCCTCCCCCAGCTCCCTCGTCCCCCACCCCCTTGCTGTGAATAAGACCTCTCTGTCTAAGGCAGCAGTCACTGACAAGCCGCAAGATTTCCAGTTTCTTGTCCTCCCCCTGTTTTGATGCACTGATTATCCTCTTGTCGGATCAATAGCCCATCTGCTTTTAGGAGTTTTCCTGCCTTCTGATGCTAAATTAAAGCAGAGACAATCAATCCTCAGTTAATTTCCCCAACCAAATAATTTATATCTCTCTTCTGATCTGCCCTCATGTGAATTATATAATACCCACGTACTGCGAGGCCCCCCCAGACAAAGTCAGCACTTTTATAATAGTGAATTACCCTCTTTATTAGCAACTCTCAAATGTGACAAACCAGGAGATTTATTTTATAATGTTGTATAGTCCTTGGTTGAACTTGTTAAAACTCCCAGCTATTGTAACAGAGTAAATCTCTAATTAACAGTGGGTTTTGCTTTGTTTTTAATGGACTTCGGGGATACATTTTAGACTTAGATTAAGATTATTGCAAAACAGAGTTCTCCTTAATTATTTCAAATTGAGTGTTATGCTAATAGTAAACAATTAGTTCTTTCCTGACTGAAAATTAATGTTCTATAAATAATTACAAAACCAAGCTGCTATGTGAGTCCCAAAAGGAGCTGCCAGACTGAGTGGTTAACCCGCAAGAAAGCGGCAGGCATCTTTTCCATGGTCTCACACTTTGTGAAAATTAAACACGCGCTTTGGTGGTTTTCTAGCGGTTTTCTGCCCTGCCCCGAAAAAAAAAATTGCATATGTGTAACCTGAAAGGATATTTTTGAAGGCAAAGGTGTGTGGCGTTATGGTTTGCCAATCCTCGTATCACTTGTAAAATCAAAGCTTGATCAAAATATTAGCATCCCTCCCAGCGGAGGCTTCTGCTTTGTCATGCTTTGTAATTACTTTTGCACAGGGAAAACTGGGAACATAGAAAATAGAGTTGTCTCAGCAGTCCCGGATCAAGTTTAGTTGAGGAGGTATGAGACCATTATACATCACGTTCTAGATCACATAATTCTCTCACTGAACTCCTAGGAGTTAACATTTACCTCTTTGCAACTTCAAAGCTCTGGTTACTCATTTTGATTTATATTAGTCTTTTCTCAGGACACTGAGCTCTTCAGCGTCTTTCCACACCCTTGCAGATCCCCTCTGCAGCCAGTGGAAAGGGACAGACACCTCTCGTGTAGATCAGTAAAAGGTGGTATATCCAAATTCACAGAGTAAAGGATTTCTCATCAGCAAGAGCAAAGATCGTACTGACAGGCGAAGTAGAACAGCTCCTCTGGACTTCATCAGTAATTCAGGAGGACAAAAATCAGTGCCTTATTCTCACACCAGCCCATCACGGCCCTGAACTACCTGTCCTCCATCCATTTCTCCGCCACAGCTGATGGTGAAGGAGCAATGCACACAGCCAGAAGCCAGGTCTCCCACCCCTCGCCTTCTCTGTGGATGCTGCCCTAAACATACACAGGCTTTTTTTCAGTGGTGGAAGAGTCAAAGCTGCCAGGAGGGTGGCCGCGCTGGGGGCTGAGTGCATCAGCTCTTAGTAGAGCTGCTGGGGGTTTCTTTCCATCCAGCTGCACCGCACCGCATGTGCCTGGGCAGCCCCACCACCACAACCAACCCAGCACACACCTCGTGCAGAGACACCCGTGCTGCTCCGAGACCGGAGTGGTGTCTCTCATTTTGTCTCAGAACTATAATTTTTCCATTTCCGCTTTTCCATCCTGGACCACTACCTACCCGGCCTTTGACTGAAGCCCCCTCAGCCTTGTGCTTTGTCTCACACAGCACACCGGAGCCACAGAAACCAATAAAATTTGCAACAGACTCTTGTCTCAGTTTCCTCGTAATTTGCTTGAGCATTTGCTTGAAGCCTGTCCAAACCCTGTGATGATCCTCTCCTTCCTTTCTGCTGCCACCTTATTCTGGCATGACAGAAGGTATCAGAGATTTCAGGGCAGAAGTGATGTCTTTTTCCCTGTCATCTCCTTTCTCCATTCAGCCTCCAAGCCCTCCTCACAAAGGGCAGTGTACCTCATCTCATGCCTATGTGTTAGCCAGCTAAAAAGTCCTTAATCCCTCCTAGAAACCAGCACTCTGAAGCGCCCAGAGACCTCTGCTAAGGTGCAGATGAGTTTTGAAGTCCAAGAAGTGTCCAAGCCACAACAACCCCGTTCTTACAGCCCCTCATCTGCACTGAGGGAGAGGAGGCACAGAAGATAGCATTTGCTTAGAGCTTGGTGAGCGTGTGGGTTTTCCTAATGCTCCTCCCAGACTCGTGCCCATTCTGAGGTCCTCCTCTAAGCCTGAGCTCTCAGGTGAGAGGGAGATAAATTCTGTCTGCTCTGTAAGTAAAATAAGATTTCAATTTGCTGTCAGAACTTTAATTAAAACACTTATGGATCAACTTTACCGTGGCAAATTGTCTGCGCCACTATAGCTATAGGAAGATGAATGGTAGCTGTGAAAACAGGCAAAGAACACTCCTCTAGACTAACGTGTAATTTCATAGCCATTGATTTTTGACTTGGAAAATTCTCCCACGTTCTTCTGGGAATTGGAGCTTGTTACAGGTGACCTGGCAGTAGCTCTAGCAGTTTTTAAACCTTTTATGAATGTGGAAGAAGAGTTATTTTGCCCATTCACATTTTTCCATGGCAGGTATGACCTACAAGCACCTACCTCCCAAGTTGTGAAACCCCAATGAATTGTTGGATAACTCCATTTTAACAGATAATACATAATCTACAACAGAAAACACATAATCTACAGCTTTAATCTCTCTAATCTTCAATATCTCTATGGGATACTGATAAACAACCACCATCTCCTGTTGCAAAACTAATTCTGCAGTCAGTCTGAACATCAACATTATTTTGGATAATATTGGAAAGTCAAATTGTGTACCAGGACAATTCCAGTTAGTGGAATGAGCTGGCTTATTCCAGTGAGATACATTAGAAGAGCAGAAAATTTAAGTAACTAGTACTGATGTGAGAGCAGGTGTGTGGTTTAATACATAACAGGCTATCTGCACCACAAGGATGGGACCACCTGAAAGTGCTGCCATTTAAGATGCACCTCCTGGCAGTTCCTGTGATGGTCCAGTTGTAGCATGTTACGCAGAACAGATGTAGACCAGCTGTTTCCGTGTGTTCACATTATTAACAGTGGCAGAGGATGAGAGCCACCAATTGGACCAGTTAACAAACACACAGATGAGATTCAGGACAGAAGTCACATGAGGGACAAGGCTGCTCAGGGGCAGTTGGACCTTGGTACAAACCCAATACTCTAGACAGTGCATACCACAATGAGATGATTGTGCCCTGACCACATCTACTCAAAGGCCTGACCTAGGACATCTGGGCCTTGTTGGAACTGCATTTGTTTAAGATCTGAGTTAAGTCCATGAAGAGGGAAAGACTACACCAACATAGCTGTAATCAAGTCAAGCCCAGCTGTCCACAGGAAGGTGGGAAGACAGCTTGGCGGGTATTCAGTTGTCCAGCAGTATCCAGCGTTATCTGGGGCCCATATCCAACTGAAGCAACTATGTATACACACTAGACATGCAATTGCATCAATCTTATCCACTGGCTTTATTTACATACGTAACAGCAGCAGCAATTTTTTCCTTCTGCTGTGGAGCTGTCAAAGATATCCTATTCATCAGCGTAAATGTGAGGACTTAATTCCAGCTACTGCATGCGTGGCCTCGGGGCACTGATGAGCAGAAAAACAGCATGGTTTGATTAACTGAGTTCCTGTCTACGTTGTCAGCTGAGTCCCCTTCTCGAGCAAACACAGCCCAGCTGCTTCTTGTGTCGTTATGCATTGAGATTTGCCTCTATTATACAATAAATGAGAAATCAAGAGCAAACAAGAAGGTGAGGGGTTTATTAAGCTGCTTCACTGTGACTGCTGATCGTACTGGCATTTCCTTTGACTTTTGACCTTCCCTGATGCCGAGGCCCTGGTCCCCTTGCAGCTGAGCTGTGGCTTTCTCTGAAGTACATAGGCTGTAACGCGATGCCTGCGGATACGGTACCGCGGGTAATTAAGATGTTTGTTGACTTTGGTTCTGCCCCCTCCAGTGCCTAGCTGTGTCCATAGGAAAACAGTGTTTGCTTGCTGATGAAGTGCCTGACACTGGTGTGTAAAATCATCAAAGTTCCCAGTCTTTAAAGTTCCATGCTTCTTCATTACTAATTGAATAAAGTTAAAGTCAGTGTGTTTGGTGAAGAGTACAAGAAGATGCTATTTATGGTGCAGGAAACAAACCTTTATAGATTGAGGACAGGACTTGGCTTGCTCTCTATTGGAAATGCCTGGGGCATCATGGAATTATTCAGTCTGGTAAGGGTGAGTCCAGATGAAATACATTTGCCCAAATATCGATGTCTCCTAGAAAAGACCATACTGCACCCTGAGCGCTGCTAAGGCTACTAACCAGTCCTCCACTGAGCACAAGGGAGCCAGCCTAGCCTGAGGTCTGACTTCTGAGTTACAGCTCAGTGAGATCAATCTTCCTTTTATCTTACAAGCAATTTTGAGTACCATGGTCTCATTTCATTATTAAATGGCTTCATACCTTCAGGACTTCACGCATCTAGTGATCTTTTCATGAAGCAGATGGTGTCAGCACTTTTGCCATCCTCCGGTTCCCCACCTTGCAAACATCCTCAGCCTCTCCATTTTTCAGTCCTGTGGAAACAGAACATTATTGATGCTCTTGATCTCTTCTTATCATTTACTTGCTCTTCTCCTCTCTAGCTCACTTTCTATGGCATGCTAGTTCTGATGGCTGTCAGACCTTTTTCCTAGAGGGCTTTGATAAATCACTGGGAAACTGATGTAGACTGACAGGAATGAGGCAAACTGAATGTTCCCCAGACCTTCCTTACCTCTGATTCCAAGGACTGGACTTAATCATCAACGTGATCCTTTCAGTCTCATATATTTAATGTTTAGTGTCACATGGGGATTCCTATCCACTTTCAACAGGATCATGCAGGGCTCAAAACTAAAGCGACTACAGGTGTCAGACATCATAGAAGCAGTGAAATTCCATAACTCTGCCAGTGTGATGCAAGAAATTCAGGTCCTTCCTTCGAGGCACAGAACTAGAAGAAATGATTGTGGTTTTTTAATTGTTCCTGAAAGCCAATATAACTGCAAAGGGGTCCGTTGCCACAAGAACGTGTCTGCGCAGAGAGCACACGCAGCTTGAAGCATCTGGATTTATTTTTTCTGCGTAGTCTGTCAGGCAGCATTCCAGTAAGTTCCTTGTAGTTACTTACCTCTGATCTAGAGTACCTTTATCATCAGTGGGGAGAAACAGGTTCTTCTGGGACAAAATTCATCTTGCAGTGAGGTAGGCATCTAAAATACATCATCACAGGGATAATGTTCTGAAAATGAGTATTTCTCTCCATCCACTATGAATAAAGCCATGGGTGACTGGCTCATCGGCCTGTGTGGACATCTAAACCACAGCAAGATTAATCCAGGTTTTGTGGGGAGCCGCTGGCATCTCTAGCCCATCAAAGGCACCAATTTTGGAATGAAATGTTGCATAGCCACCACTGCACCTGAACACTGTAGAGCTTCTGTGTTTGGGTGTGATGGTAAGCATCGCAGTATTGTCACCACACTGCTTTCGGGGACCCATCGATTCTTCAAACCGACACAGCTTTTAGATTCACTCTCTAGCCTACACAGTCTAATCACACTTCTGGACTGGCAGTCTGCATCCACTAATTAATGACAGTTTTTACACACACCCCTAGGGGTGGGTCTGTCTTGGAGCCAGCTGGCATCGGCTCCATTGGATATGGAGGAAGTTTCTAGCAGCTTCTCACAGAAGCTTCTTCCGTAGACCACCACCACCAAAACCTTGCCACACAAGCCTAATGCACCACTACAGTCACTTCACCTTGAACTGTAAAGAGGAATGAGCACACTGACGGATAACGCTCCTGTAGAGCAACTCCCACAGCCTTGGTCATCTACTGGACCCTGATAGTGAAGCAGCTGTTGACCAAATAATTCTGGACTGTATTTTCAGCCACCGGTGAAAATTACTTAAGCAACCATGAGACCAACAAGTTTTGTGGCAAAGGGAGTGAAAAAAAAAAAGCATTGCCTTTGTAGCTAAACAGCAAATCTGTTTTTTCTAAATTTTGCATTCGAGTTTTCAAAGATGTAGTTTAATGTTAGACTGTAGCCAAGGGGTTTAAATGCGTGCCTGAGAAAATGAGTGTGCTAGAGTGAGGAAAGAATGATACGATACACACAGATGCGTGAATGTAAAATGCAGAGTTATCTGATCTTGCTCACAGGAAACACTGCCAATAAGTTCAACAAAGTCAACAAGAGTGCGGAGGGAGGGCGCAAACCACATCTGATAAAAGGAGAATCTAGCTCCTGCTGTTCCAACATCACTTAAAAGTGGCTGTTGCCCAGCCATGTTTGTTGGGAAAAACACTGACACGTGCTCTAGAGTAGTACGTGCTGGCTTCAGGCCAAGCCTCCCTGAGAAGAGAAATAATTGCAACCTCCACCCCCACAGGCTGCATGAGCCCGCTCCGATCACGGGCATATGGAAAGCATATGTGGACCAGGAGATTCCCGATGAGAAATGTGTTCCGTGAGAAAGGCTGACAGGAAACGTAGCAAGAAAGTACCAGATCCAATCCAGAGAAGCCTATAAAATGAAGTTACAGACAAAAAGGGAGTGAGGGCTGGTACAGAAAGAAGAGGAATTGTCAGAGGAGATACTCTCTGAGGCAGGAGCTATTTAAGCCATTGAATTTAGACATCTATTTTAGGATATCTGGCTCCTCCAATGGAAACCTAACCATTGCCTGTACAGATGTTTTGAGGTTCCATCCAGGTGTGTCTGTGGGCTGGCAGCTAGGCAGCTGGGCAGAGGCTGCAGAGAGATGCCTAAAGTAAAGTGCTGTGAGCATCCTCAGCATCCCTTACTGATCCCACCAAGAAACATTGTCCCCCCTTGCACGTCCCTGATTTTTCCTGTCAACTGGAACAAGCAGCGATACCCTGAATTTTGGGTCATTCCTCCAGTCAGTCTCCTGCGCCACTGAAAGCAATGACACCCTGCAAAGGTAACATTCCCTTGTGAAAGGGATTTCACTTGGAAAAGGAGCAGCAGAGTAGGAGAAAGAAGGAAGACAGAAGAAAGAAGTATTTTTTCTTGTCTTCAACTAAGCGGGAGGACGTAGTTTAAATTCTGAACGCTCTAATTCTAAATAGTGCAACTGGAACAAAGTCACCCTACAGGACTATAATTAAAAATACACATTTCTTACTTTCTTTTTTCCAGTCAGCCTTTGAGACACGGGCAATTAAACCCACCTAGGACAGAATCTGTCAGCAGACACTTTTCCTCTCCACTGAATGAGGAGCCCCAGAGATCAGTCGCTCACCATTATGACAGGGGTATCACCTCCGAAGTATGCTGCAGACGTGGAGAACGGGCACAAACGATTTGCCTTTTGTGCCCGGTTGTGAATACCGGGGCTTAAATAGATAGGTGTGGTCACACTGCTGGATGTGACGCAAAAGCTACAGGAAACGTGTGCCCTTCTCCAGCATCAGAGGGTCAGGTGGGACAAGGCGGGGTGTCCACAATGTCACCAGACCCTGTATTTAGGCTAATGATTGGAGTGGAGTACAGGTAACTCAGAATCTGTGCTAAGCAACATCCTTCTCTGCCAGCAAAGCTGACTCCCCTCATTCTGCAGGGGAAGCTTAACTTTCATCCAGGACTTCATCTGGAAACATGCTGGTGGAGATTTCCCAAGATTTCCATTCTGCCCTTTCTTAGGCCACTCCTTCACATTGTGGCACATGATTCTTCTCTGTAAGATGAAGACTTGTCAGTGGAAAGATATAGATACCTCCCTTGGCTGGATTTTCAGTGAGCTAAAGCCTGCCCTGGAGAATGCCACCTCTGTCCGTCAACTGTAACAGCTCCAGTGGTAAAAACTTTCAGTCGGCTTCTGAATGAAGTAATTAAAACTGGGTGGTTGAGCCTAAGTAGTAGGGCTTAGTAGTTTAAGTTGAGAGTGACATGTGCATGAGAAATTTTCTCCTTTTTTAGTCCAGAATTAAGCCCAGAGTATTTGTAATGTATCTAGAAAAATATATCCTGAGATGGAATTTTTGCTTTTCTTAATATAGATTTCTACGAGTACCTCCACCTATAAGGAATCGATAGCTGCCAGCTGGTGAATGTGACTGAGTGAAGGTTGAACAGGCTGTGTGAATGGCTGTGATTAATTGTGGAGGGTCAGCTAAAGCATAACCTGGAACTGGGTAAAGGTGGCACTAATGCAAATTGGTCAACTGGGAATAAACATCATTAATTCCATACGACATGTCAGATAAACAGCCTGTGGAGAGGTATGCACTTACAGAGCATCAAAAGACCACCTCATGTAGAGTTTATCCTGAGATAGCAATAAAAGTAATCAATTTGGGTTTAAAGAAGTTCCCAGAGATATGATGAACCAATTGAGATGAATGGTTAAACCATGTACCTGCTAGCTTGGCTGAACCGTCGTCACACTATCCATCAGCACTAACCGGCACCGTGAAGAGCAAGGTTTGTACAGTACACTCGGCCATCGGTGAAATCTCTGTTCCACAGAAAACATCAGGATTTCAGAAAAACATTCGTGCCAAATGGGACCAACAGTAAAAAAACCACCAAATCATTCCCAGGGCCAAATGCCCCCGTGGACCCATTCCCAGGGCACGTTGTACGTGGAGGTACTGGGCCCTTACATTTTTGAGGAAAGCTGATTTATCTGGGACTGTCTGTCCACCCCTTCTTCCACCGCTGGGTCTCCAGCTCAGATGTTGCGCAGGCTGCTCTCTTGGCAGGTGCCAGCGAGCGCAACTGAACGTGTTACTGAACTCACAGATCGGGAGGCACCCACCATATTTTCAAGTTCCCAAAAGAAAACTCAATATTTTCATGCAAAACTTGCATTTTCCCTAATGCAAATTTTAGTTCTGTAAAAATAGCATCTCCTAGTAGAAAATTCCCACCCGTCTCTACACACAAATTCTGGCAAAGGCTATCTTAGCTTTTGTCTTTTTCTTCTGCACCCATGTAATTCCTGGGACACAGGCACTGAATCATGGCTGGAACTGGTAAGAACATATCAATTAATAAAAAGTAATGGTTTCCCATGAGTAATAAGAGCTCTACTGCACTGTGCTCTTATTAATGTAATTAGTGTGATGCTGGTGGGGAGCTCTGCTTGGAACAAGTAATAAATTGAGATCTAACAGTGGTGCCTTTCGCACAGCTACGTCCCTTTCATTAATACCTCTTGCCTTACGTACAGAGTTAGCCTGCTTGTTGGAGCCCTTACAAATATTTAAAATACAAATCCAGCTTCTTGTAACCATCCACATGGTAATTCAGCCAAATCTGCAGCCGAAAAAGTCACATGCAGTTGATCAAGACCTTCATACAACAAAAGCCCAGATGCCATGAGGTGATGTGACCTTAAAGCAGCTGCTAGCCCTACCTGTTGCGTTTACAGCTCCTCCCCAGGAGCACTCCAGCACACCATGGTGGTCTGCAGGCCACCACATTCCTAGCTCCTCTGCTTCCCACCAGAGCTCTGTATTTAAATCTCCTCAGGTATGAATGTGGTTATTTTGGAGGTGGAACAGACTGGGAAGGTAGTACTTGCAGCATGAGTAATTTCAATTTTGACTCTATTTTTTTTTCTTTTTTACTCTTTTCCAGCTAGATTACGTGAAGCGTAAGAAATTAGGCTCTGTAATACAAGATTATTGGCTCAGTTGCTTGAAAATGGAGACACTTGCACTAACTCAGCAAATGAGCAAACAGCGAAGTCACTGGTTGTGGTGTGCAGCACTGCAGCCTCTGTTATCCTGAGAACATGCTCCTGTCTAGGAACAGGTCCAGCACCTTCCTTTAGTACCAGCCTATCAACATAAAGGAGACAAGCAAGTACTTCAGTGGGGAGGGGGATAATTTCTTATGTTCACTCTATATAGACTAGAAACTACTTGTCCTTTTTCTATCCCGAGAAATGATGATTGAGAAAAGACAAATGGTGTTTCACTTGCCCTAGGAAAATATTGCAGTGCTAGAGAGAACAGTGAATGCAGACACTGGATCTCCTCATCCCCCTCATCACACCAAAAATGAAAGAGCTAGTTCCTTTCTGAAACTTCGTATTCTTGCCTAGGTTTATAATCAAGAGTGTAGATAAGAAATGGTGCTTATCAAATTCTGATTTGGAAAGTACTGCATTTACCTTTTTTTCTCTAGTTTCCAGAAGGCTGAGCTCACGTATTTTGTTACTGAATTCCACTGCACTTCTTGATAATTTATTTCTAAAAGCTTTCACGGACAAAGTAAGTAGGAAGTCTTACTAGCCATGTCAAAGTCTCTTCTGTTTCTCGCACAAAGAGGAAGTCTGAAATATTCTGAATTCCAAGAAATAGATAAAATAAAGATGTCACCTCAGCTGATCAGAGGCACAAGAATGAGGTTCCTCTTCCCTAACTCCGCCATCACAGCAGAGTGTCCAGGCTCTCTCTGTGGGTGGTTTAGGCAGTACACCACTTCTGGCCAGTGCCAGTGACCACCTTGGGGAGTGCCCTAGGTTCCCTGAACTCTGCTGACAGCTCTCCACTGATTGTAAAGACAGCCCAGGTGACTAGCTCAGATACAGATGCCTGCTCATAGACAAGCACTTTGAGGAGATAAATGCCTCGCTGGAAGGCCACAGACTGCCCTGAGGCCCTGTGCTTCTGGGAAGGGAAGGGATGGTTCAGACCTTGGCCACAAAAATGAGTTCGTTTTGTAAGACTTAAAATACCTGATTCTTCTGGGGGGTAAGATGCTGAGAGGCAGCTGAGAGATGGTCGTTTGCGACTTTGTCACAGTGCTGTGTGCAAGTGGATTGTTTCGGGGATTGTTTCGGGGAGCTGGGAATTGGGCAGAGAGGGGAGGCAGGGTTTGGGAACGGGGGTGCATAGCTGGAGGGGTTAAAAGAGGAGTCCCAGGGCTGGTTTCTGGCTGAAAAGGAGGGAAGAAATCATTTAGCAGGAGATGAAAAGGAGGAATGGAATTAGAGACAGGCTGTTGGATAAACCTGGGGAATGAGCTGCCAAGGGAGAATGAGAGAACTCGCTGTCTGTGGAGTAATTGGGAGCCCTGACTCCTTGCCTAAGGCTCCTCTCACTGGCAAAATAAATGAATAAATAAATAAATAAAAGTTCAGTTTTATTCTTGCTTCAATCGCAACTAAAGCACTTAGGCGGAACCATGTAGCACTCCTGGAGGAGGAACTCCTGGCAGGGTCACTCCTGGAGGTGCGCAGCACCCCGATGCAGGGGACAGCCAGCGCTTCCCAAAATCACGTGTAAGGTAAATCCATGGCTGATACTCCACATTTCACCCCACGAGAAATCTCCCTACGAACTCGCACACGCCACCACTGATCCCCGTTTCCCTCCCGTTATCGTTGCTGGGATTTGCTTTTAGCCTCTGGTTGATTCAAAACTACAAACTGGAGCTGTGCTGCAGATCGAGGAGTGCCAAAGCCAGCGGCGGCTGCCGCGGCTGCTCCGTGCCAAACCCGGGGAGAGTTTGCCATCTAGAGGGCAAGCCAGAGAGAGCTCCTGCTCCGGGGTGGCGGGGAGCAGCTTCCAGTTCGAGTACCGGCAGCTCAGCGCTGCAGTCCTGGCAGCGGGACAACGACAGCCTTACACCAAATAAGGAAGAGGGCAAGTGGTTTCTTTCTGAGTCTGGGAGGAATAGGCGTTTTCTTATCTAAACTGTGCAAGCTGAAATAGCCGGACAGTTTAATTAAGCTCAGCAAATCAATATTCACATCCAGCGGAAGAAAAACCTTGCCAGAGACTGTACTTTTGGGGCCAGTCGGCTTCACTGCACATGTAGGCAGAGCTGGGATGACAACCAGCAGCGGGTGATACTTTTTTCCCAATGCAGCAGGGTGTTCATCGCAAATTTCTGCTGAAGCTCAAACCTTCATCCCATGAGAGTGGAAATCACCCTTTTTTAAACCCAGATTACACAGAAAATTAATTACTTCTCTCCAGTCCTCCTTCTCCTGATTTACCCTCTTCCCTTTGTTTCTTTTTCTGGTGTTTCACTCCGCTTGGAAATATTCCTGCTTCCGGGGGGAGGCAGGGCCAGATGTCCTCCAAAGCTCCCTCCCACCCACCATTTCTGGGTTCCTCTGGAGCACAGATAGAGAGGGGGTCACGGGTCTGCGACTTGGGGCTGGTGGTTCAATCAGTCTGCAAGGCAGCCGAGAGACACCACACTGTTGAACAAATGTCCCTTTTGTGAACCACCTTCAAGAGTTTACGAACGATGGCACAGGCAAACACAAGGCAGAGACCTCCAAGCGTTTCATGGTTTCGAATCCTTGTTGGAGCCAGTGTCAGGCACTTAGACACCAGTGTATTAGGTTTGCACTCTAGCAAAAAACCAGTTCACATGCAGGTTTCAGCTGATCTCCTAGTCACTCCTCTGAGGCTTTAATCTTCTGATTTTATCAATTTGTCTCTGCTTTCCCGATGTCTCCTGGCATTCGAGTCATAATATGCTTACGGGCTACTGCGGGCTCTGCTGTCCTGACCTGTGCAGTACTAACAAAACCATCTGGTAGGTCAACCCGTCACTTTACAGGCCATTGCAGGCTCTGATCGCATGAGATCAGCAAAGCAGCTACAGGACTCACAGCAGTGCCCTCATGCGATTTTAGAAAGCGGCTAAGCGACAGGAGAAGTTCTTTTGCTGGATGAGATGCTAAGCTGCTGTTGTGAATGCTTCTGACCTTTGAAGATCACGGGCTGCTTTCTCTGATGAAGAAAAAGCTTGTTAGAAGTTCCATTTCTCGTCTGAGAAATGTAAATTTTGTCTCCATTTGCCCTTCGGTTTCAAATAACACAGTCAACCAACTTCTGAAGTGCACCCAAGGCCTCCTCTAGCTTATAAAACACGTCCAGGGACAACTCAATGAGATAACAATATAGCTATTTAGGTCTTCTCCACCCGCTCCTTTTGAGCTGGGGTGCATGAGTGAATTCAGGCAGTTAATCAAGCTCCTGATTGTCAGCTAAGCCGCGGTAATGGTCGGTGCCTGACAGTGCATGTGTCCTCAGCATAATGCAGCTGCAGAGTAAATTGTGCTAGCTTAGCTCCTAATGAAAATTAAATCCACTGTAGAGACAGTTTAAACTAACACACTTCTCCCCGGGTCAGGCTTCAGGCATGCACATGGTCAGTTAGCAGGTCTCATACGATGGGCCGCTTTGGTAACTCGGTTATTCCCGACCGTGTGCTCAGAGCTAGGAATTTATCTGCTTGGAATACTGATGTAAGAGAGGATTAAGCTGGCTGGAACTGGTCATCTTAAAGGGCTCACCCAGCTTGAGTTCTATCCGTGCGCGATCTTAACTAGAGATGTGGTAAAGTCTTTGGAAGTCTCCTAAATCAAGATTGATCTTTTCTCACTAGAAATACAGACACTCCTACAGAAATTATGAGCCTGGCGTAGAAAGTTTGGAGTGGGATTCTTTCACCTGTGCGACACAGCAGGTCAGCCTAGGTGGCCGTAATGAACTCTCCCTGACATTAAAGCCTATAAAACTATGAACCCCCGTGGTTCGGTAAGGTGTAATTCTCCGCCTGTACCAACACTCTCTTCCCATCCCCCTGGCATCTGGCCCACGGAGGCTACACCACTGTGGAAAATCTGTGTGCTGTGGGGCTAGGGCAAATGAGCGGGGAAACCGGATCAATTAGCAGAACAGAGCTAAAACCCATCAGCTTCCACTCCCTGGTGCGCTGGTATGTGGAGTATTGAACGCGTTTGAACCATAGTCCCCGCTCAGATTAGCTCGTGCATCACCTCTGCACCACGGAGCAGCATTCCTGGTTCTTGCTCTGCTGTGCTGGTGACGTGCTTGACACCTACAGCCAAACTCAGGTGATATTACGTCCATCCCATCCATCCCTGCTCTGAAGAATTCCTCGTGTTCTGTTGGAAGTTCCCTCGTTGACACAGCTTGTGTAAGAGCTACTGTTTGTCACAGAAACAAGCATTTCCGAAAATTCACCCTGGAAGGTGAGATGGAAAAGTATTCCTGTGTATGGATTTAAAGGGATTTTATTATTGCTGTTAACCTTACACTTTACTAGGACTGTGAAGTGAACTCCACTTCTGAGCCTCAGCTGGTATTTTGCAATTGTACCCTCCAGCCTGCTTTTTTTTTTACATTGAAACTTCCAGAATATACACTTTCTGTTCAGCTTTTGCAACTTCCTGCATGAATGAAATATCCCCTACCCCTGACCAGAAAACCCTTCCACATCTCTTTCAGAAATTCGCTTCAGCAAATGTAACATCCTCACCAGAAGGAAACACAAGCTATAAAACATGCTGCAGCCTTCCTTTCTGTCTGGCTTGCTTCAGACTTCATTCATAAAAAAAGAGAGAGAGAGGATGAGAAGAAGTGACAGTTAATTCAGAAAGTTGTGAGATGTAAACACTCGTCCGCAGATGATGCATGGATGGTTAGTGTTGCATATCTTTGGAGCCAACATATGCCTGTCTTTCACACTTGTCAAATCCTAACGGCCATTGTTATCAGCACACAAAGGCTTCCAAATTCCTACCTGTCACTGAAATTCTAAGAAAATGAGAAACCATAACAGACTGGAAAAAAAAAATAACAGTGATCCTTCCTACCCTGCCACCGCCCGGGTCTCCAGCCCTCACCCGCGAGCACAAGCCTTCCTCAGCAGAGCCGTCTTACTGATACTCTCAAGACCTCTCAACTTTCTTTAAGTGTTTGCATGGTCAGATGGCCAAGCAAATTTTTCTGCCTTTCCAAAGGCTGCAGACACCTTGGTGACTTTTTTATTTATAGCCAACAATAGAACACTCCTTATGTGACATTCAAATTATTATCCTTGTTTCCACTTACAAACAGGGAAATGAGAGAAGCATAGCCTTCCTTTTCAGCCCTGCTCAGGAGCAGTGAGGTTGATTTGCCAAGCACCCAGAGTCAGGACTAGGATGAAAGCTTTCCACCCTCCTGGGGTAGCAAAAATGCCACTTTCTCTTGAATTTTAAGGCTTTATGAGACCTTGCCCACAGCACACTCAAGAGACAGAAGCAGCACCCTCCCCACTAGCAAGACCACGTTAGTGGGGCTGAGGCACAGGGACCACCAGAGCTTGTCCTTTTTTCTAGACCTCACTTCCCTACCCAGCTCGACCTCCATGTCTCCCTGTGATCAGAGATCCAGCCTCCCAAAAAATCCTTCCTGACCCCTGCCTGGGTTTCACTCTCCGGCAGATGATCCAGCGCATGGATGCTGCTGGTGACTCTCCAGATACTTTCTCCCACTGCTCCCCAGCTATATCTGTCCCCAGCACGGGTGGCCTGGCAGCTCCGAATAGAAAGGCATGCCTGGCACAAGGGACACCAGCCGGAGCCGCAGCCACCCCCACGAGCTGGTGCGAAGGTTTCCCATAGCCTGGCGGCCTCTGGAGCTGCCTTTGCACGGGCTGCGTGTCAGCAGGCAGCAGGAATCCGGGGAATGTTGAACTGCAGGGCAGTCCACTTTGGAGGATTAGGGCACATGACTCGCAGACAAGAGCGATAGCCACCAGGAAGGCCAAACCCCACAAAGAGCAGCTTCTTCCCCCACTAGTGAGTCTGGTCAGCATGAGGAAGCAGGACTTCTCTGCGTGGCACTTAGAGCTTCCTACTTTTCATTGAGAGAATGAGAACGTGGTCAGATTCTGACAGATGATCTCTCCCAAGGCAGAAGACTGGTTCAGGAGGTGGGTAGGGGCAGGGAAGGTATTTCTTCAATGAATTCAGTCTCCCACTGAGTGTAAAGGTCACTTCCCCCTCTACCTGGTCGGACCCTGTCACAAGCTTCCCACTCTGAATGAAAAGCAGAAACTGCCTTTTTGAATGAAACCACTTCTTACTTCGCTGTGTTTGAGCGGCCAGGATCCCCACCCTGCTGCACACCCCACCGCAGCTCAATTTAGCTCTGAAATTCTTGAGTTTCTGTCAGTGGCTCTTGTGACAGGAGACCTGGGATCCCGCTGGGCGTTTGGCTGCTAAAAACATTTGTGGTGCTCCATGGGCTTTTGCTCCGTGCGCTGCATTGGAAATCAGGTTCACTCAGTGATGATGCATGTGTTCTCCAGACTGCTCAGTGGAAGGACACAGCCCTTTCTCTTTCCTGATAAATCCTTCAGGCCCTCAGTGTGCTGGGTGGACCTGAGGTCAAATATCTGAAGAACATCCTGAGAGGTCTCCTCCTTGCCCCCAGGAGCTCAAGGGATCCTGGCAGCCAGCCCCAAGCTTATCCTTCCTCACACAGCACCAAGGGCTTCCCAACAGGGAGGAAATCCTCCCTCTCTCATCTCATACAGCTCCCAAATTGCTCAGGGTGATGGTGTTCGTAAGCACACAGGGCACACTGTGGGCCAGCAGTAGGTAATGGCAAGGGTTGGAAAAGCCATGGTGGTCCAAAGATGACCATGAAGAAAGCAACACAATCAACCATGCTAACCTCCTCAGCTGCAAAGCATTTGGGGGTTGGAAGGACAATGGGGGGGTTTGTCTTTACCCGAGGAGATGATAGGTTTCACAGAGCGTACGCAACAAAACCCACACCGATCCAGAGGTTCCTAATGGCCATTCAAGAGCTACAACTGCACTGCCAGTGGGACGGTAGAGGACAGACAGGAGGAGCTCTCCCTGTGTGTCTCACTCAGGAAGAAAGGGCACCAAGGTACCCATGAAGTACTAAAGGCCTGACCCTGCTTGTTGTCACACTGCCCCACATCCACCGACTGCTTAGGAATCCCTCTCGATTTCCCCTCATGCAAATAGAAGCAAATTCAGTCTCCAAATACTTCTTGCAGACTTCCAGTTACAAACACTTGCTTGTGGGACAAACAATTGATTATAATTAAAGCTATATGCTGAAGAGCTAAGTTTCACATTCCTGCCTTCTTCCCAAGCGCTCGGTGTCCGCAGCAGAACACCAGCTGGAATCGAGGCACCGGAAGTCTGACATAGTTGGCCTTATCTTTGCTGTGCAGGACTGGATAACTTCATGTTTGTAAGCTAACACCCAGATCTTATTCTTCCTTGAGAATATATGTCCGTACAGTTTGCCAGATAAGCCACTGCATTCGCAGGTGATAATTTGTGCACAAATTGTGACAATGCACATTCACATCTTAAGTTCCACTCACAGATTATTCACATATTGTTTATGAAGTGTAGAAATGGCTGTGCTGGGTCAGACCAAAATTCCAACGTCCCAGTTTGCTGTCCTGAACCTTAGCTCCTGCCAGACTAAGTAAGGGATTGAATGGGCACGTTAAGATTTAAGGAACAGGGTAGAGCAGGTTATGTGCAGAATGGTCCTTTCCACATCAATTGGCTAATAACAGCCTTCCTGAGATCATTGCATTTAATACCTCTGACTGTAGCCTTCCTCTATGAGTTATCTAAACCTTTCTATAGGAAAAACTCCTTTAGGCTTTCGGCATCTACGACACCCTGAGGCAGTGCACCCTGTGAAAATAATGCTTTCTTTTCTCTGCTTGAAATTTGAGACCATGACTTGACAGCCCTAGGCAGGAAAAGGAGAAGCAGCAAAAAGAACTCACTGGAGGCGACACTGGCACTGATTGGGCCAAACTGCCCAAGACAGCATGGAGGCACAAAGCTGGGCAGGGGTTATACCCAGGGGGCTGACAGAGCAGACCTCCACTCACAGCCCTTTTACTTGGGGAGTTAGTGGCTCGGAACCACACCAATGACGAACCACAGGCAGGAGCTTTTGTTGCATAGATAGTCCAGCCTAGAGCTTCGTGGTCACTTTAAGCCACCGTAAATTGGCACTGCAACCCGAAATCCTGGTATTCCTCGCTGCTCCCCGCAACTTGTTTCTGCTCCAGTGCTGCCATGGCTTGACACCAGTATCCGTGGCTGTAGAATAAGTCAGATCAGTTAAAATCACTTTTTGTTGCTGTTTCCTGGGTAGTTTTAGACCAGCTCACTTCCAAGACCCAGCTGCCTGCAGAGCTGTAGAAAAACCTGCTCTTCATGATGGCTACAGGAAAGGCAGGAAAAGGCAGAGCTGCTTTCTTCTAGCGGCATTGGTGGCTGCTGCTGGCTTCCAGCAAGCTGGAAACCCAGCGCTTGACTCCTGGGCACCATCTGCTTGGTGGTGTGCCCTTTGACCACGGACCAGCTTAACTCACAGTGCTTGGATCACCCCACTGAGGCAAATGCACCAGACCTGCCAGCAAAACGTTGGACTCCGTCCTGACGGACACGCGCGCCAAGAAGAAGCACTTGCTGCTTCGCTCCCATTTGCTTTCTCTCTGACAGAGCTTTTCCTCAGATCTTCACAACCGCGTTTTGAGCAGTCAATATACTTATTAGGAAATAACTGCTCTTCATTGGCACTGAATGAACCTCCTTGCCTGGCTGAGGCTTGGGAATGTAACATGTCATTTACAAAGCTGTCCCAAGAGAGCACAGACAGATTACAAAAATATGCCTTGTATTCAGTCCGTTTAAATGAGTGAGATGACAGCACAAGCGGTATGCGCTGAATTTACGTGCGGAATGGTCACACTTAGAAACCTGACAAATTGCTTTGGAAGATGAAATAGGATTACCTTAGAGCAGGGACAGTGCCAAGTGCTCTCCATAGCAAAAACAGGGGAGTAGAAGGAAAACTGCAAATGCCGAGAAAACTTTATCTGCTTCAAATAAGTGGCATAGTGTCAAGAAGGGTGTTTTACAGGTAGACAGGGTGCAGTCCCTCTGCTGCAAGCAAGCCAACTCCCAGCTTTGAGATACTAAAAGTAAACAGGTAAATTAATTCCTGTTTAAATTCTATCCATCAATCTGAATTTGGTTTAAGAATCGGGGCAATCTGGTTACACCATTGTTCTGCCCATTAAACCCGACCCTCATGTGATAGCTGATGGTTTTAATCCAGGCCATGCACATTTAAACAATACCCCACGTATTGCTTCATGCTGTTGAAATAACGCTGTTACACTCCGGGTGCACAACCCATGCCTGGCCTGCAGTAATTCAATCTACACCCTCTTTTAGTATGAAATATGCCATGTGATGTTATCAGCCTGGAATAACACCAGTGACACCGCGTATCTAATCTCCACACATTTCTTTTCAGAAAACAAAACCTAACAACATGCCCATCCCCAATTAGGAAAACAAGCACAGAACGAGCTTGGGTACCCCAAGCCACCATCCGGCCATTTGTTTCCAAGAAACGTGGTCACAAGTTAAAAACAAAGGTTAACTACTGAGTCAGATGCTTGCTTTTTGCTAAGATTTTGGTCCCAGGCCTCTGTCCTTTCTCACAGAAACTCCAGCTCTGGTCTCATTCACAGGGGTCTGCACCCACCGAACTTACCCTGGCTCGGTGTGAATAACCCCGGTCGTGATGGAAATGACAGCTGGGTCAGGATGAGGGAAAAGACTGACGCTTCAAACAAAGCACTGGTGAAGCGACAGAAGAAAACTATGTCAAAGCTCTCCCCTGCTTTTTTCGTGTAGGTGAACAGAAGGGCTAAAAGGCTTCTCCAACTCCCCCAGCCAGTGGTGGAAGATCACAGTGCCGTCACAGTTTAGCTCGGGCATCTTTCTTCTGTTGCGTGCGGAAAGCCAAACAAATGAGAATGAAGATATTTGTTTATGAAGCACCTTCAGAAGCTGACATGATTGACTGTGTTGTACAGAAAGGTGCCACCTCAGGAGTCAGCTGAATTTCCCCGCAGCAAGGAGCAGGTCTGGCGAAGAGCGCTAGGGGAGGCAGGGGCTTGCTGGGCCCACAGCTCCCTCTAATGATGGCTGTAAGGCAGCGTCAGGGCAGGAAACACCCCTGCTTCAACTGAGGAAATGTGTCAGGAAGATCCAAAGGCAACAGCTCTCTTCCCAGTAATCTGGCACCCAGATGGAGCTGGACCTCCCTTCACTTGTCACTCTTTGCTGACAAGCAGCAACAAACAGTATTTTAACAGGAGGAACAGATTAGGGGTTGGACCGCTGTAATCACACACATACATTTTTTTTTACTGTTGGCCTAGCAGCTCAGGCTGTCTTTCTTTCAGCTGTTGATGGAAGCAACCCCTTTACATACACGGAGAAAACAAACCGTGTGTAGGTACAGCAGCAAGGCTGCAGCTGCAGAGGAAGCGAAGGCGAGTTACCGTGGTTGGGTTGGAGGAATGGCCGCTGCATTCTCTGGGCCACCCCAGAGAGGGGCAGTTGTCACCAGGCTGTGCCTTTTTTGACCCAGCTGCCTACCACTATTCCAGCTTTTCTTCTCCCATTGAGCTCTGCTTCCTTGGGGTAACTCTTTAAAGGTCTGATCTCACACCTACAGAAATCAGCAGGAGTTTTTCTGGTGGTTTCAGGGAGAATAGGAATGACAACTTTTCTCGATTCACAAGCCCACAATAACTTACCACATGCACAAGAAGTTCATTGGTTTCTAGTCTCTCCTTCACTAATGCCTTTGGGTAGGTTACAAGGCTCCTTTTCTGGAAGTCTTCTGATCTCCTGCCCTCTGGAGCTATCAAGGTTCCCAGCTACACAGCACTGGTGGATTTTATCTGCGTTCAGAAATGCTGTATGGTGACCAGCAATCATTTAGATGGTCTGGGATCAGCCCAAATGCCTGTAGGAGCTCAGTTAAGATGTCTAAGTCAAGATACTTTTCTCCTTAAGCTTTGACCTCAGTCAGCCAGGGAAGAGGGTCACTTAAGAGCAGACCACAGCAACTGCACTCCTGAGCCTGATGCTGAGAGTAACCTGAGCTTGGTTTGGACTACGCAGTGTGGTCTGCGCTGCTCTGGGGTGTGGAGGCTCCTTCGCACCAGATCAGAGTGGAAGGCAAAGGCTGCAGCTCTGATCTGACAGAACATCAAATTCACTCGCACCCCTTGGGCACTGACGGTTCACACCCCATGTGCAGTGCAGGGAGGACCATCCTCTCCTCCCAGCCATGGCTCACTCTGCCCAAAGGAACAAGCTCTCCCAGCAGCTGTTTCCTGAGCAACTGATGCCTGATTTGAAGACTTTTAAAATCAAAAGCAGTAAAAACCAGTCTCATGAAGATCCCACGGCCTCTACCTTGGACCAAATCTAACTAATGAGAGTTTTGAGTGTATAGAAAATGTGAGAGTGGGCTTTAATTAGAATAATGCCTGGAGAGAAATTGAGGGTGTGGGTGGGGGGAAATGCTTGTTTCTAAGAAGTGAAGAAACTTCTTACAACTATTTAAGCATCTTTTTTTAGTTAATTTGCCACATGAAAGAGTATTTTTTCTATCTTTGCAAAAATATACTCAACGATTAAAAGTTCAGATAATCTTTCTGAAACACACATAGGTCTGAAACCATATCAGAGGACCTATAGGAAGTCATTGGGCTATTTTTCCGTGCTGGGAAAGTGCAGTGCAAAATGTCCAGTTTTCAAGGTTTCAACAGGACCTCCAAGTATTCCAGCTAATTACTGAAATCAGCATTTAAGTGCTATAGCAGCTAAACACCAGCTTGATTCACCTGGTTTCCAACTTCAAGCCTGCTCCTGGGGCTTGCTTCTGGAAACTGGGATGAGGGCATCAGCCTTATATATAGTAGTGCCTGGTCCTACAGACCACAAAGGAGAGAAAGTGTTTTTAAACAGTTGTGCAAAAAATCCTTGAAAATGCAAGGTCAGGCTAATAATAGCAGTCCTTTCTGCTTTCAGAATCCTAGCAAATGTGGTCACATCACTTCTACAGCGCTGCTAACGGATTGCCTGTTTACCTTGCACTCCACTCAGGAAATCGGACGCGGCCCGGGTGAGCATCGCTGCACGGAAAAGTCCTGCGGGGAAGGCACTAGAGTCAACATCTTCTGGCTGTCCGTAACAAATGGCACGACTCTCAGCAGGCTCTTCTGGGAGGCAAGAGGAAAGTGAGAACAAACAATGAGCGGAGAATGTAAATACCAGGCAGCCAGCTTGTGAAAGAGAGCTGGTCTCCACAAGCCGTGTTTTGACTGGAGCTCTGGGAGGGAAGGCAGCATGTACCTTGAAGCGATCGCATTATCACAAAGAGCATCCAAAAAACCAACCCACAGCTATTGCAGTTATTTTGAATCATTCGTCTCAGGAATTCAGCTCCCTTTGCAAGCTTTGTGTGGAGGTGACAGCCCTGCAAGGCTCTGCCATTACTGCTAACATTTGATGCATCCCATCATACGTACTTAGTACTGAGCAGTTTTGCCGTCCTTAAAAACTCAGGTGGAGCTCCAGTGCACACTGCATTCGTCAATATTACCTTTGCCTGGTTGAGAGCACTGAGCTCTGAACAGGGTGAGAGAGGCTCTCTCCTTCCCTCTGAACTGGAGGAAACACCAAGTGAGTCTCACAGCGCACTTCTCTGATCGCTGACCCAAACCAGCAGGTCCCGAACTGCCTCGCACTAACACTCACTTTTCAGCTCAGAGGCAGGAGAAAGTATGTCATGATCTGCATATTTTAGAAAGAACTGTTTGGGTTTTCTGCCTTGTTTGAGTGTCTGCCTGGGGGAACACCACCTTCCCAAACTGTCTTGTGAACCAGCTCTGAGTTCAGTCCACCCAGGAGACTGCCTGGGACCCCGCCAGAAATAGTTCAAGCACTGCAGCAGCTTCGTAGGGTTTTTCTTCATGTGCAGGCCCGTGCATGGTGGCACCTGCACTGTAACCAGAGCAGTGAGCCACCACTTAGAGGGTGAAGCCACATCACCAGGGGCACAGCATCAGAGCATACCAAGCAAGGGGAGGAAATCAGGTCAGCACAGCACTGAGGATGTCACATACTCCCAAAAGGATGAGCCGCGGTGTATGGAAATGCAAGGTGTCAGGTTAGACATGTTCAAAATAAAGGGTATTAGGACAAGGAGCAGAGGAGATTGGACTCTTTCTGGGGTGCAATAACCAGAGGAGTTGGCGCTGTTGACTGCTTGCCGTCACTGAAGTGAAAGCGCTGTCCTCAGCAGGGTATGGACCTGGGTCCTCTGCAGTAACAAAACTCCTCATGTTTGTGAATGCTTTTAACAGTCTGCCCAGCAATGCCAAATCACTTGTCCAGCTTTACTGCAGACAAAACAAAATAGTTCTAGCAAGATCAGTGTATCCTGGAAAGCCGGGATTTTCCAGCAGAGAGGGCCAGGTCTCTGTTGGTGGCAATTGGCACTGCCGCGCTCAACTCCACGGACAGGTGCCAAATGACCACAGCAGAGATTTTGGCAGTGGAGCAGCAATTGTAATAAATGACACTGTGAAGCCGTGTGTGCGCTTCACTGAAAGCATTACAGCCTGCCCTGCCCCTCCAAAGCACTCCAGAAGTGTGGGATTCTGCTTATCAGCACAATGAGCCAGCAAAAGCCCATCAGGAACATTCGCCACCACCCTCAGTGGTGTGAAAGCAGCAGCCACTTCTCCCACAGCAAGGAGAAACCCCAGTTACCTTTCCAGAAGGCTGCCATAGCTCCAGCTCCTAAGCCCCCAGCCCCAGGGGAAGGAACCGCAGCATCTGGACAAGGCTCCATGGGCAGAAATGTTGGGACAGTGACTGCAGCCACAACCGAGCATGAGAGAACTATGAGTGGCTTTCGTTCTCCTGACAGTCATCCTCATCCTCTTCCACCGGTGCAGGAAAGCAGGGTTTGCAGAGACGCAAAAATCATGGTGATTCACTGCCAGGTCCAGGCTTACCGAGGGAACTTAGAGAAGCTGCAGCACTTACAGGGGTACGTGACGTGTTTGGGCTGGTGTGTTGAAGGAACAGTCATGTTACTTTGCCCACTCGTTGCCAGAGAGGCCTCCTCCTTGTCTGGCATCATTCAGATAGCTCCCACGCCCACATGTCGACTAAGGCAAACCACTTCTTATGCTAAAGCCCTCTGGAGCTGTACTTTACAAATCTTCAGATTCCCACAGATGTTTGGCTTGGGAGTTTTCGTCTGGCTTGTCCCAAAGCTAAAAAAGACATGAGGTCCAAACAGAATTTTGCCCCAGCCTGGCTGAAGAGGTCAGCTGCTGCTAAAGTTGCCTGGCAGATTGAGAAGTGGGGAGGGACCAGGGGCCAGGCTTCTCAGTGCTTGACCGTTTGTTGCTCACCCTGCTAGGTAAAACCTAAACTGGATCATGCTAACGAGTACAGAAATAATGTGGAGGTGTGCCCATGCGTGGGTGAATCTTGGTGGCCTTCCAGCAGTTTGTTTCTTGGTGCTTTATGCATAAACAACTCATATCCAACATCCCAAGGACACTCAATAGCTGAGTATTTCTGAGGACCTCTGGCTGACTGATGACTTCTGCAGCTGCCTACCTGCTCTCAGCCAGCACTTGGTGGGGGCCGAGCCTCCGCACAACTCCCAGTGTGATTTTTTGGTATTTTCTTTAATAAATCTCTTCAAGAAGCCAAAAGCCATTCCTGTCCCTGGGACCAGATCATTAGCTGGCAACCAGAACTTCTCAGAAAGAAGCAACAGAACAGTGGCAATGAAACAAGTGAAAACAAAAAACTGCGAACATTTTTATTGCCACTGGAGCCACCAGCATCCTCAGAGCATACACAGAGCTGTCAGCAATGCGTCTCCTCCTTTGGGACCCAGACAAAACAAAGCTCCAAGTCAAATTTCTTGCCTGACCATTACGTCAAGTTTCAGTTTCATTCTTGGTCACGGCCTGCCACTGATTACGTTATGAAATTCATTAGGGAAGATAAAATTGCGCTTATTTCCTTGGTGGAGCTGAATGGTGCTATTGCAGAATAGCCAGGAGCAACCAGGGAAAACATGCCCTTTAGAGGCTGGTGTCATCCCACCAGGGTCCCAGCCAAGCAGTCACAAGACAAAGCAGCAATGTGAGAGACACGCTGGCAGATCACAGGGGTAACTTTCTGAAAAGGAAGATATTTTGCAAGTCCAGATCTTTTGGGTCATATTGAGAAACAAATGTACACAAAGGCCTCAGGGAAGTGGAAGGAGTGAGAGACTAACTATACTACAAAAGTTCTCAACTAACTATATAGACTATAGACTAACTATATATTAGACTATATATAGACTATATACTAACTAACTATACTACAAAAGTTACAACAGAAGAACTTGGTGGCATCTTTTATTGCTATTAGTGGTTTAATTAGGAAACACATCATCTCACACAGCCCAGTTCCCCCCTCTCTGCCATTAAATGGTTCATTTCTTATCATTTTCACGGCAAAGGTAATGTCAGAGCAATGACCTAAACGAGCAGAGGCTGCTCAGTTTTATTTAGAAAGTGTTAGATGGAAGGTGGCACCAAGATCTTCACCACTGACTCACAGGTCAGCAGAGCCACAAGAGAAAAATAAAAGAAAAAAAGCTCAAGGAAAGCCTTGTTTCATTCCCACAGAGAGCTTGTGATTGAGCACAGGTAGTTTTCACAAGACAATTGTTTTCTTAGTGACTAATTTGGACTAATTTGAACAATTTCCCACAGAATGGAGCCGCCGTGCCAGAAAGCTCGAAACCGTAGGCTGAGGACCCCGAACTGGCAGCATGAAGGGGCTCAAACCCTGCGCTGGTGCTGAGTGCCTTGGATAAGAGCACAGTGCAATTCTCACAAACCACAACGGACAAGGTGCACTGGGAGATTGGAGGGAACTTGTTTCTTCTGTTAGTAACCACAGGAGTTTCTTGTGGTCGGTAGTTCTGAGAATGGGAAGCTGGACAAGCCGTAGGTACTGGAGATTCTCGCCGCCTCTGGGGTTACCCACCCAGCCAGAGCTCAACTGATTAGGAGGGTATCGGAGTTACATAATGACATTTCTGGGCTGGTTTACTGTAAAGATGTGGGGGGCCTCTTCAGAGAGAGGGATGGGGGTTGAGGATAGTGAAACCACAAGAAATTGAATTTACATGGGAGAAGTAGTTAACAAATTCGTGTAATATATAATGTAGAAGAAACACAAGTATTTGTGTAAGTAAAATAGAGCGAGTCAGTATTTCAAACTGATTGGATCTATTAGTGTGTTTAGATTGGGTGTTCTGCTTTTAAATTGGCTTCGAAATTCCCTGGGATCTGTCGGGATCTGTTTCTGGTTTAGGATCTTAAGATGACAGTTTAAGATGTTTTATTCAGGATGTGTCAAACTGTCCTCTGGTCTCCACTGGCTACCAAGAGTGTTTGGTTATTAGCCCAGACGTAGTTCTCTGTGCTCCAGGTGCATGTAGCTACCCACAGCAACCCCATCCCAAACGACCTCCTATATGTTTAATAACACAACCTAATAACGATAACTTGCAACAATATTTTGATGGGAACTAATTCACCTTCCTATAGAAAGTCCTTTCCAGGTTTTCTGTCATTATTTGTCACCAGCCACCTCCAAATTGCTTGTCAAATGGATGCCTTGTGCAGGATGCATCCATCAAAGGCCACCAAATCCAGGTTTCATGAGGCCAACGTGTCTCAGAAGGCATTGCCACCCCTCACAGGGGAGTTACTGCACATCATTTTCACAGCAAGGCTGTGACAGAGCTCAGGTGGTTTTGCAGACACGGTGGTTTTCTGAGTGGAAGAACTACAAGCAACTTACCACAAAAATGACCGTGAGAGACCAGGCTACCTGAAAACAGGTCAGAGGAGAGTCCGTCTTCACACCCATTCCTGCCTCCTGAGACCAAAAGTGGCAGTGGTTTCAGCAATAGCCTTTTTTCTTCTTTTTTATTCTTTTTTTTTTTGTAGAATAGGGTATTATTTTGATAGTACCCCTATTTTCAAACAAACACAAGCTGCATGAAGCGGGGCTTTAATTTCTCCACTGTGTCTCTATCCTGTTCAGTTTTTCATCCATAAGGAAATTCAAGTCTCCTTCTGTATACCTCCTACAGCCTTAAAATTGTATATGGCAATATTCATCAGCCACTATCAGCTCACATCGACATGGGGAAAACCCTACTCCACTATCTTAATAGATGTGGGAAAAATAACAGAAAAGCTGCCATTGTTTGGATATTTTGTGTGATAATACTTTGAGAGACAAAACACCTCTCCTCTCAGCTCCAAATCTATTGAAGAGATTTTCCTGACACATTCTACAATGATTTATTGTAGGTCAGAGGGCAATTGCAAGAGAAAAAGATCAATCACACAGGAAGAGATAAATTTTTCCCTTGATCTTTCTTTTTCTTTTTTTTTGGGGGGGGGGGAGGGTGAGCTGCTTCGCTTGTAAGATTTTAGAAATTATTTCAAGACTCTAATTTCTTCACTGAGGTGAGTTCATGGTCCTGACCTTACAAAAGCAAAAGTCCAACCGTTGCACTGAAGCAAATAGTCAGCTGAGATGTTGTTGTGAATAAGATATTTTTAGTGACTGGAAGAAGATCTCTGTGAGTGAAGAGAAAAATATAAACTAGTCTGCAGTACTCTGAAATTCAACGCACTGGTATTCTCATAGAGCTGCATATTATGGTCCTGCGGATGCCACATGGATTCAGCATGATTAATGTTACCACAGCCAGTCCCAAGGGCTGCAGAAACAATTGGCCACTTTTCATGAGGAGCTGTAAGATGATTCTTTTGCTCTGCATGCTAGACACAGAAATCATTTAGGTGTAACAGACTGAGCAAAGACAATTACATTCACTCACAAATTCGCTGCATTCCCCATGCAAATGTTTTCTTTCTCTCTACCATTAATGAAGAACACTAACCTTCTGTTTCTCAGGGAATTGGTCATGCAGACCCTCTTGCCTGTCAGGAGAATAGCGAGGCTGATTCCTCAGTGACCTCAGTACTCAAAACATACCCTTACCTGGTAATTTCTGTAGGAAACACAGTGGGTTTGTGTTCACTGCAGTGACCACAACACTTGGGAGTGCTTTTATTTGCCCGGCATTATTCTCACAGCTGTAGTGTCTACATGACCCAGCAAGAACACAACTGGAGATGAACCCTGCAAGAGATGGAACCTCCTGCAAACTGATTTGGAGTCAAGTCCACAGAAGATCTGTGGCATGAGAGACGTTACAGTAGCCGGGACAGGGTAAATCCCAGGATAAATGAGTCAGTTACCACAATGACCCAGAGACAAACAGACCAAGCCACATCAGATTATGTGGCTGGTTCTAGCAGTCAGCTATGCCTGACCTAGTGGTGCTGCTTCTGACTGTGCCTCCACTTCTCACTCTCTCTCTTTGCTATGTTCTTCCTGGCAAAGTCCAGGTCTCAGGAAACAACGCTGAGGGTGTGCAAAGTCAGGTCTGTACGCTCTGATGCACAGGCACCATGAGCTTTATCACATATGCAAGTCAAGAAGAATGAGCTTCAGCACAAGCCTGGAGCTAACCTCAAACTCACCTCCCAGGCCCATAGGGAAGCCTCTTCACTTTTGTCCCATACAACACTCAGACTAAGCAAGCCAGAGATAAATTCATCGCTTGCATCTAGACGAGCTGACAATAGATGCCCAGGCCTGGGTTGTTATGGGTGTTTTATGCACCAAAATCCCATTTTCAGGAATGGTGCCATGAAAGCCTCCATTATTTTTGCCCTAGGTAGTGCCTGGCACATAGTTGCCAGCTTGAGCAACATATGACAGGGGATGAAATCGCATCCTCACCAAACATAAAACCGAATCAGAGAGTCCACTCTGGCAGATGGGGCAGCCTCCAAAGGGCTCCAAAGGTCCCAAGGCGGAACTTGGAATGCCGGAGCTGGGCGTTGTGGTGTTAAATATGGTTGTATGTAATGTGGGCGTGTACACCTGAGCACATCTCTACAAAGTCTGTGGAGAGCTGCTCGATCGTCTGTGTGCTCTCCAGGGTGCGATACACCTCAGCATAGACAGACCCCTGACTCTGGGGACTCACATCTCACCCTGAACTTCAGCACCGCGATGTCTCCACAGCCTGTCACGGAGATGTCCTGCCAGCCAGCTCAGATCCAGCCATCTACACTGCGATCACCTAAATTTAGGACACATGAAACCCATCCTTAAAAATTCGTCTCGTTTGAGTCTTGGCGAACAATGACAATACAGAGAATGGCAAACTAAGAGGGCAAGACTTCATGAAAGCTGGTTTCCAAAAATGTGATTCCCTCCTCTCCCCCACAAAAAAGTCAAGTATTACATGTTCCTAAAGGCTAGGAAAGATTGAGCCAGCAATCATTACTGCTCTTCGTATTTCCTGCACAATAAGGAAAAGGCTTCGCATTAGTTTCCATTGTGTAGCACATCCACAACTCAGTTTACAGCCACTGTTCTCAGTGTCTTATTTTCTTCATGATAAATCATAATAGCCTTCCAGGAATGTTTCTTATTACTAGATTTGTTTTCTGTCTGCTGGAAAATAGCTGAGTAAATAATTTATCCTCCAGATTTTCAGTAATGAAATAAATTATTCAACAAAAACTAGTAAAAGACTTACCTTTTCCATCTCTTCCAGTTCTCTCCTGAAAGACAGCTCCCTCCTAACCCCGACCTGAGTGAATTACAGGATTTACCAGCTGTCCAGGTTCATTGGCATTGGTCTTGCACTTGTCTCTTTGCACTGCATTTTCCCCTGGCTATCTATATTTCTTTCTGTTCCTGTTTTCTGCAGTGTGTGAAGAAAAGCACCTGAGTCATTTGGTCACCTGGACATGGGGGTCATCTTATCACATGAGTCACCTTGACCACCACAGTCAACCACATCCCCCCGCCATCTGGATCAAACTGCTCTGCTCCCTGTGGGGCATGAAGATCAAATATCCTTGAACTCAGTGGAAGTTAAACTGGACATAATGCAAACACGAGCATTAGGTCCAAAATATGCTGAAATTCATCCCACATTTGTGAAGATGTAATTTCTTTTTCCTGTTATCCAGATATGCAATTCGTCATGCCTTTGTTGTAGGTGTAGCAAAACTGTATCAAAGTCTGTCCACATTCATCAGTGATGACAATCTCCTGACTGTGGCGGTGCTGCTGCTCTTTCATTGCCTGACTTTTGGAACACAGAAAGCATCCTTTGACAGCACAGCACATCTAGGGTGATCCATCCATTCCCCTTTTCAGATGACTCGTGAGGTGAAAAACGAGAGGGAATTCGCGAACGCAGAATGGCACTGAGGTGTTTCCTCGGTGGTACCAGACCCACAACAGGTAGCCAGTGTGGAAACACCATGGGCTGGTCAATGGCAAGGGAGGAGAGCAGGGAGCCAAGTCAGACACAGTCCAAGAGGAGCCCCTGCTGATCTCTGGGGGGATTGCAGTGAGTACGGAGGAAAAATCGGGTATTTTTCATCCAGTCAGGCAAAGCAACTGTATTCATGTGAATTGAAAAGAAACAGAAAAAAAAGAAGAAGACTCAAAAGCAAATGGAGAATGAAAAACCCAAATAGACTCAGCGAAGTATGCTTTTCATTTCGGTTGGTTTTGCAATGGGTATTTTTACAATTTGGAATATCTGAAAATACTTTTGCTCTTTCTTTTACAAGACATAATCAAGAAAACACATATACTTTTGTGGTTTATCTTTGTTCACCTTCATTAATCACCCCAAATAAATATCATTCATCAGACAACACAATAGAGGATTGAAAGATTAGCATGAACTTTTCATGATTTCATAGTGAGTTGGTAAAACTCACTATGGTAAAAGAACAAAGCTTGTATATAATGAATGTATTTCCTTTTTGCTTTGTATCTTGGTGCTTGAATATTTTATATTTCCCTTTTCCCCCTTCTGGTCCAAAAGGAGGTCCAACTCAGTTTATATTTCTAGTCCCCAGGATGAAAAGTTGCCCAAGATCAGAAATGAAATCTGTGTCACAGGAGAGAAGAAAGCCTGGCTTCCATATCACCAGGCTCAGCTCCCCCATAGGGCCACAGACTGTTCTGTCATCTGAGGAACACCCCTGTTCTGTCCACAGACCCTGCAGACTGACTCAACAGTCTTCAAAGTGGATGGTTGGACTGGAACCAACAGCATTCTTCAGTCTCCACTTCTCACATGGGCTTCACCCATACGTAGGTTTACAAACCAGACACATCTTCTTACACATGTACTTGCCTACTCATAGCCAGTTCCATCTAAACTTCATTGTTCGAACAAGTCACATATACATTGTGTGTAAATCATACCACTACCTGATGGGTAAAAGACCTCATGATGCCTTCAAAAGTGCACTGTAGAGTTTAGGAAAAGACAGTGAACACTGCAAAATGCCAGGAGATCTTTTATAAACAGAAATAGCCAGGGCTCTTTTTGTCTCTGGATGTTGTTTCCATCAGCTTTATAGTTGTGGTGCCAGTCAGTGCAGAAGGAATGCTCCTGCTAAACAGCCCGCTCCCTTCCAGAAGCTCCTGCACTATTCCCTAGAGACCAGTCTCACCTCACTCGACTTAACTCAGGTTTACATCCTCCGGTGGTAGTGCGAGTGCAAACACATAAATCTGGTAGGGTTTAAGAACAGACAACATTTTTTTCCAAAATCTGTGTGGTTGAAGTCTGACCGTCTCACTGACTGCACACGACTCCGAACAACAGCACTGGAAATTTTCTCTGGCAGTGTGAGGACTGGGGCACTCTGTTTCAGTGGTGGTATTGTCTGCTCCAAATTTTCTCAAAATTTTGCAGATGTCACAGAGTCATTTTTCTATGGTTGGAATATACTGGAAATTTTTCATCAAAACAGCCTGGGTGTGTGAGCTTCAGTCCAGGGAAAGAAAAATATCAAAATCAAACAAATTGGCTTGTAGAATTACGTAAAACTGAATTCATTTTCCTGCAAGAAAAAGTAAAAAGTTTATTAAAAGTTCAAGGTAGAAAAGTTTCTTTGGGGAAAAAACTTGAAATTCCACTAGACAATTTTCCGGAATGATACACTGCTCACATGTCACAATGCAACGGAAAAGCTGAAAGCTATTGTCACTTTTTGGTCTGACTTTTTAAGAGTAATTGGCTTATCTTCTCTAGCTGAGGAACAAATATTTATAAAGCAATTATTTTTCTAGTTTGTCTTCACATTGAAATCAAAACTTGAACCGGGAAATGGAAGATCCAAGTTTCACCCTATACAGATGCCAGTCAAGTGCATCTGCCCAAGCTTGTGTCCTCCAGCTTCTTGGATCATCACCGGAGAGGAAGAGCAGCTTGGTTCTCACTCACTACCAGCCAAGCGTGACCTCCTCTGTGACAACCAAGACGTCAAAGTCACTGTTACAGAGAGACACCTACTAGAGAGGACTGTCATGGCAAGCAGAGGTTGAGGTTAAGACCAGCAGGTACAGGGTAACAAACAGAGGACAGTAATAAATGTAGTGTCAGATAAATTTCAGAGGGCATCTGCCCAAGGCAAGAGCATCCTTCGCTGAGCCACCCTCACAGTGCAGAGCCAAGTGCTGAGGACAAGGGGATGGGTTGCACAACCTCTGAGCTCACTTCAATGTGGCCAGAGTCTAGTGGGAAGTAGAAGTGCCATTTTCATCAAGAAACTGCTTTTCTTTTTACACAGGCCCTTGCTGATATTGAATTACAAAAACTCATCACTGACACAAAGAGGAATGCCTGGCCACTCAGCTGAGTCAGGAAAGACTGATGTTACTGCTGGTCTTGTAAAGAGATGTATCCATATGTATGGATATAAACATATAGACATAGATAAAGCAATTGGAAAAGTTTGGACATGAAAATCAGTGAAAAGTATCCGGAAGTCAAATCTGAGGTGAGCAGACGGGAGGGGGTAGGTCTTTTGAGACCTGTGCCTACTCACATTACAACGAGCAGCAACAGTACAGCTGTTCTTCATTCTTACTGAAGAAGAACACACTTAAGAAAGTGTGTTTATGGATAGATGTAATTAATGTGCAACTCCAGCTGCTCAAAAGGAAACTTGAAGTTGCCCTGCATATCCTCAACGTGTTACTCCTTGTGAAACAGATGAACCTGGATGTCTTTGCTCAACAGGAGGGCGGGTGGAAAGTGCAATCAGAGTGAGCCAAACAAATGTGAATTAAGGTCACTCTAACTCTGAATAGAAGCTCCTGTCCAGGCCTTTGGTTACACTTGACGAGTTAATTTCCATTTTGCACCTTCCGTAGGCTTAGATTCGTCTCCTCCTCTCCCGATATCCCATGGTCAGTGTGAGGACGGGAAGAGCTCATCAGCTTCAGTGAGTGAAACGCCATTGAATCGCAGCCTTCTTCATCCTGTTAGTTCAAATTTAGCGACATGCAGCGACCCACAGCGAACCAGCTCTGCATTTGTCCTAACGCATGCAAATGGAGACCTTTGCTCCCTTGTATATGATCAACAGCTTTGGTTTCCAGCCAGCTCTAAACACGTGCGTTTTTCTCATGACCTGCTACCGATTTACAGGGCTAGAAATGCATCCTGCATGCATTACATCTGAAAATGAGTCTGAACTCTCACAACCTCTCACACGGAGGATGTGTCCTCCCCTAACCCTGCGGCACAGCTATTTGCTTGAGAGCATTTCCTTCTCTCCCTCTTCTGCCTGCACAGAGCAAAATAAAGCAGAAAAACAGCTCTAAAAACACTAAAATGCGGTAAGTGAACAATAATTCATAATCACCTTCAGATTATTTTGCCCTAGCAGAGCTACCTGGCCCCTTGGTACCCAGGGACTGCAGCCAGACCAGCCAGGCCGTGGGAGGAGGTCAGCATCCCCTTATTTCCCTAATTCAGCTCAGCACAAGGTTGGGCAGTAGGCTCAGACCCAAACAAGGGTGTAACGCCAAGCACCCTGGTGCTTATTCCTACACTCAACTACGAGGCTCCTAAAGCCCAGCACAGCTTTGATTACGGACTTGCAGTACAGAGACCGTGATGCCGAAAATCAGAGCCAAAGCCAGGGATGCAGCATCAAGAGTTTAGAGGTAAAAAGCTGGGAAGGTCATGAAGTGTTGCAGGTCAATATGCTCATTACTGACACTTCGAAAAGCACCACACACCTTGCCTCAAGGCGCTCTTGCTGTGAGAGTGGTGTCCTTCACGATGGGCCGGAAGCGCATCACACTATTTAGGCTTATTTTTTAATATATAGAGACAAACCTGGAAAAACTGACCAACACCTTGCAAACATCGAGCGAACCGCACCCCCCCCCCCCAAAACAAACAACAAGACACCTCAATCA
>NW_010422831.1:58849-65664 GCF_000710305.1 Buceros rhinoceros silvestris | reverse complement strand
CCCCGCAAAACAACAAAGAAGATCCCTCAACACAAGAAAAACCTTCCTTTAGTAGTAGCAGATTTTTGTCATTTAATTTAGAAATTTCTGGGCCCAGACTGGCAGTATGCTGAACGTGCAACGCTACCTGGCAGCAGAGGTGGAGGTAATTACAAACAAGCATACCTAGAAAGAGAAGGGGGGGAAAGACCAAAGAGGATGGAACTGAGATGGGCAAAACCGCCCTGACCCCATCAATCCACGTCCAAGCTAGAAGACTGACCCTTCATGAAGGTGAACAAACATACCTGACCAGGTGGCTAAAACCAACCTTTTCACCAGAGAATCACAAACCTTGTTTGATGGTGTGTAAGTAAGCGAAGATCAAACTAGCAATGATATTATGATCAAGACACTGAAAAAAAAAACCTTCATTCTAGATAGAATGAAACTTTTGAGAGAAATCTCATGATTTCTGACAAGGTATCATGTGAGAACTCAAAAAGGGGGAAAAAGAGGCTTTTGAGGCTTTGAGAACAGAGTTGTGATTGTTGAGAAACTGTGTTTTTTGGAGGGTTTATGGAATCCTTTATTTCAGGCAAAAGTTCCAATGGAGAGCCAAACCCAGGAAGATTACAGGAAAGGTTCTAACTTCAGTTTGGAAGAGGCGATTAGACCATCAGTGGAGATCCTCCTTTGCAGATTGAAAGTAATTTAAAGAGATGTTTTAAAACTACTTATACATGATTGAAAGTGCATTAAGGAACTTTATTCACCTGTCACACTGACTATACTCCACTTGACCACTTGACATCAGGTAAGTGATGTCAGCTTTGGCCAGGCTTTGGATCACCTAAAATCCCAAGAGCACCCGGCATAAGCCACGCGCTCCCACAGGATCACTGAACACCAGTTTAGTGAACAGAGAAACCCTCGTCGTCTGAATGGGGATGAACCTGAGCAAGAAAGCTTTATGGACAGGTGGGAGGGGGCAAGAGACCTCTGGTGGGAACAAATACCAACTGAGAGAGGGTGAAGAGTATTGAACAGGAGGTTACAGCGGAGCGGAGATAAATAAAGGTAACTCGTAGGCTAAAGCAGCAACCTTTCTGTACGTGTATATACCACAGATGGGAATCTTCATTGCTTTGCAGTTTATTTTCCCTTGTGATAAGATGGGGGTAAAACAGTGAGCTGGCAATAATTTACAGCCCCTCTGAAAGGGTGTCACAGAGGAGTGTAAATGATTGCCAGGAACCAGGGTGTGGTGGGAGATGCGCTGATCAGCTTCCAACACTAGAAAATAGCTTTTTTCTTCGTATTTAATAACTTCCCAGAGGGACACAACACACTCACTTCTCGTCCTGGGAAAACACATTTTATAGTTATGATATTATTATGTATCAAAAAGCTATTTTGCATCATTTATTATTTATTCACTGAGGCCTTGAGAGCACTTGAGTTTCATCCACGCATGCAGAAAAGATACCACCCACTCCCAAGAAATTTATTAGCTAAGACACTTGCTATAACTAAACTTGCGTCAGATTTACTTAACGGATTTCTAAATTGATTTAAATGGTCCAAACCTTTCTGGGGACAATGTAAACTTAGCTTAGATGTTACTTACAGAAATTTAGTACCCATAATTACTGACTGGAATCAAGTAAACTGAAATGAGACTCTCAAGTTTAAGGTTTTTTTATGTGTGTTGTGTATCTGAGATGTGTAAGTGAAACAGAACTTTCCAAAGGCATAATTTTTCTAAAAAAAAGATCTTTTATGACTATAAAACTCCTTGTAAAACATTAACCAGCTTTTACCCCATCGTTTTGCTGCCCGACTTTAAACTTAGTTGCAGCTGCCTAGATTTTTATAACATGTTGATAAATCTACCCATACTATTTTTAAATAATTCATCAGAGAATTGCTTTCTCATTCATGCCATGAAGATGGAATCTGCCTGGGAAGTACTTGGCTGCTGTACAGTTGGGCACTGTAAAAAAACGCTCGGTAAAGACAGCTGATTGTGTCGTAACCAAAAATAGTTTGTGCCTGTATTAAGGACACTCACTAAATGGAAAATCTGACAGTGAGGAGGTGCTTAGCACCTGTGCTTGGTGCCAATCAGAGCCAAACCGAAACCCGACAGCCCCTCTGCCCCTTCCTCCTCTTCCTCACGTACAAATTTGGGTATAGCTGAGTTTCTGCGGGTGAGGGGGATGGGCTAGACAGCTCCCATGACATCGCTTCAGGCCCTGATTTCTATTGCTTCACGCTGAGAAGCTGAACTTTCTCAGGAGAAAATAAATGGGAACAGAGAAGGAGAGAGAAAGAGCGTGGGGGAGTAGCCAAAAAGCAGAGCACCGAGGATGGCTGGTTGCAGGAGCAAGATGGGGGTATATCTTAGTAAGATGACGAGCTCTGCTGTGGTGGGGACACACTCTCACCAAGACAACTGGAAATCATGTGTCTTCTTGAAAAGGTAAACGAAGTCTACAGACCTTCCTCAAAAGTCACTGCTGCTCACTGCAGAGTCCCAGAGAAGCCCATCATGGGTAGCGGAGCTTTCCCTTGTGGTCTGAATGGCTTAGCAGGTCTTCTTCTGCATGCAGTTTTTGTTGAGGAATTAGAATCAAAGGCTCTTTACACCACGTCATGTTCGAAGGCTCTGGCAGCGGGCAGGCAAGAACGATGTTAGCACACATTGAGTCTAACCTGAGTCTGCCTCTTGAGACAGACGTTTGTAGTGCCGAGTCAAAGACTGTAGGAGCAGTTTAACACGCTCCTCTTTTCACCAGATATATAGGGTTTAGGTGAAAATTATGCCATTAGGAAACCACCATTATCAAACGGAGTATTTTCTAGTTAGAATTTAAAATGCAAAAATGGATGATAAATGTATAATGTGGAGATACAGGGTTCAGGAAGTCCTTACAAGCATGTCCTTAGCTTGATTTCTCTCAGTGTCTCTGTCAACGCTCCTTTCCATCTGTGACACAGGCAGCCACCACGTTAGACGCAGACGGTGCTTACGGACCAGGTGCTCCTCACTGCCCACCCCAGGGCTCCCGCTCGAAGACACGGCCCCTGGGCTGCACAGTCCCACCCACCACGCTGCCTGCTCTTCGCGGGGATGTTGACAACATTCCACGCCTAGCGATGGATTCAAAATGCAGCAACGCGCTCCACAAGGTGTGCAAGAAACGGCAGCCTTGACATTGACGGCTTCCTACTGAACAAGGAATGGTGCAGCTAAAGTGAGTGTCCAGCAGACATGCAGCAATGACTGAACAACAGAGCAGCTCCCTTGGGGTCACACTGTCTGCCTCTTGCATTTCCACAGTCAGGGCCCGATCTTGCTTCCATTAGGAAAGATGGAACCACTCCAAGTCCTTTTGGTGGGAGCGAACGGCTGTCTCGCTGCGCTCCAGCCTCCTGGTGTGTATATATTGTCGGCTGTATTCGAGCTACGTGCCTGTATGTATTTCCGACGCAGCTTCAGTGTTTATAAACCTCTGGAGCGTGCAGCTTTGTCAGCACTGACAATGACAAGTTTTGTTCCAACTGGTGCGTTCCCAGGGAAAGTTTTTATTTTAAAGAAATGTCACTTCCCAACGAAAAAACTGCTCTGCTGAAAAATTCTTCACCAGTTCTGTCTTTTGAGCTAACACAAAGGCTCATCTTGCCTTCAGGTGCCCTGCACACTCAGGAAACTGAATGGGAACCTCTGATACTGAAGTGTTTATATTTTTCTTCAATCCACCTTCTGTGAGCATTAAAATGCGCCATTGTGGGTCACCATTCCAGCTGGAGACAGATGACAAACTCTCCCTGCTCCTTTGATCTTGCTCACCTTGCACAGACAGCAGGACTAGACGCTTCCAGTTCCTTTTCTGGCTGCTTGTTGGGACAGAAGTTAGCACCTTTGCAAGGTCTTCTACACATAACACTTCAGCTCTGTCAGTGCCCTCCCTATAAAAAGCAAACACCTATAAAAAGCCCCAGAAGTTCAACGGGAAACTCGACAGGCTTTTTCTGGATTTGCACGTATTCCTGACCTCGGCTGCTTCTCCTCGTGCTCTGCATTCCTCCCTGCATTTTGGATACTACCATACAGCATACGTTCCCCGGTCAGCTCTTCTCGAATTCTTGTTGACATCACGTCTGTGGCAAAGGAGAAGCAAAACAGTTCGTGTGGGAGAGAATACTTGTTTGCAAGACGAATTTTTCTTTGCATTTGTATGTGAAAACAGTCGAAAATATTAATTTTTGAGATAGATAGGCATGTCTGCAGGAGGACTATCTTCCATGACCATTTAAGTTATGAAGTCATGTTTTAATGAGCTTGTCTAATAAAAATGAAGCAGAAGAGCATGTGTTAAGGTGTGTTTACACTCTGAAGCTACCTGTGTGTTTCCCGTGTGTAGAACCAATCTACTTCTGCAATAATGCTGGAATCTTAAAAATGCAACAAAAACCATTCTTCGAATAAATTGATTTACCTATAGTTAAAGAGTCCTTGAAAAATGTTAATTAGCTAACATTTTGATTCCTGTCACCCGTTTGCAAAATCAGGACACCGTCAGAGAAGGAGGACCAGGGACCCATGGAGAGAGCAACGTGTACTAAGCACTTGTAAATCTCACCCAGCAGAAAGAGGTTTTGGAGACACATGTATGCAAAGGGTGATTGAAGTAGGTGTTAGAAGACCACAGATCTGGGTGGGGGGAAAAGGCCCATCACCACCATCACCAAATATAAAATCAGGCAGGAAGGATTCAGAGTAGCTTTGCAGTTCTTTTTCTCAATGGCTACAAGCATGTACCGTTGAAGTCAGCACTGATGTTCGCGAGGTTTTGCAATATCCTACAATGGAGCTGATACAGACCAGATCTGGGATATTTTTAGCAGGGAATAACGGCCCAGGGGTTGCAGGTGCTCTATTATTTCCCAGAATTTGGCCAAAATTACAACATCCTTTTGCATCGGTTTCAGAGGAGGGCTGAAAGGAAGCATCAAATGCACAGACACATGAGGCGCCTTCTTTCCCAGGGCTGGAAAAAACGTCATGGCTTTAGATGCTGCAGAACCCCAGTGGGACTGATACCAGAGCTCTTAGAGGAAGATGCAGGCAGGAATGAGCTAGTATCACTTCAGCCCTGTCAAGCCAAGAGGGGGGGTGGTGGTGAAGGGGTGGGAGGGGGGTCTTTTCAGGGGATTGAAGGGGACAGCAAGCTCTTAATTCAGTTAACGATTGCAGGAAGTGGTTTGTCAGTTTAGAGGTAGTCCCTGCTCAAAGCCAGTGCCCTTCTCAGAAATTAACTTACAGTTCTCTAAAGATAGATTGCGCAAAACACCAGGGGGCCCTCGGGAACCTGCCGCCACAATTCCCCAGGCAAGTTGCTCCAGAAAAGCAGTGAAATGCCCCCCTTTGTGCAGCTGCTCTGTGGACGAAACCAACGCTCAGTGGAGTGGGTCTCTTATGCAAGTTCTCAGGTTTCATATCCGCAGTGACCAAATTTTGTTAAAAATATGACAGCTGCTCCTGTCATTTTCTTTCCATGTAATTGTAACTGTAACTCCAAACTGCACATGCATTGTCCGCCCTTCGGCGATGGTGAAGGGAGGTTTGCACAAAGCGAAGGACTTCCCAGAAGCTGCCAGCTTTGACACTGAAGGATCAGGTCCCCTTGGCACATCTCATGGGTTGAATAAAAGAGTTGGAAAACTACAGCAAGTAGTTGAAAGGCGAGGTGAGACTCCGAACAGTCCGATCAAGCGATGCGCCAGAGTGGGACTCGTTCTTAATGGCAACAAAACAGGGAACTGTTTGATGGCGTTTCAAGGAATAACTCCCAGGTTGCCTTGAGCAATCATGGGGATCAGATCAATAGAACTGCAGAGTGTCTCATCCACATTCCCAGGAACTGTACAATAAATCCCTTCATCAGAGCCCCTAACACCCCCTGTGAGAGCACTTTATCCGCCCTTCAGCTCATCCATCTGATGACAACCTTTCACACTGCTGTAAATCTAGGTTATCTGCACTGATGTCAACAGATTGACTCAGAGTTTAGCATCCCTGCAAATGGAGAACAGAATCTTGGCATTATTTTCAGCACAATGGTTCCCCAGTTAATTTATAGCCCTTTTGCTAACCAAAACTGCAGAAACAGACTCAAAGGTGAAATGAGTGCTCCACATAACCCAGCCTCCCACTCTTGGCAGAAGTAACTGCTTCATAAGAAGACATCCTAGAGTAGGTCCATCTTGGTCCACAACTGCAGGCCAGATGCGGCTACACATCATGCAACTCAGCAGTGCTTTTGGGAGCGTTGTGATCCTCTTTCTGTCCCCATTCCCACCTCAGTGAGAATCCATCTGTCCCACGGCCCAACAGCAAGAGGCTGGCTGTCCCCTCCTCAGTGGTGGTGGTTGTGTATCTGGAGAGGAACATGTCAGCCCATCCTGATCCTGTCACTGTGTCTCTCCAGAGTCACTTCAGCAGTGACAGCTGCTTTGTTATTTTCTCCCATAGGGTTTTTACCCTACTGTAGGCCAAACACTTCAGGGAGAAACAAAACAGTTTTGTGCTTCTTTCTGTTTTGGAATCCATTTGTTTGTTTGTTTGTTTAGGTCTTGGGGCGGTGGGGGGGGGTTACCAATAAGACATGAAATGATACACGACAGGGAGAGATGGGCTTGTTTTAAGGTGTTTTAGACAGAAAGGTCACAAAGTGTGGCACTAGCCCTTCCTGACACAGCTCAAGCCAGAGCTTGTTTGTGAGCAGTGGCTTGCTTTAATTTCCTGTGGCAGGAGCTCCTTGGGGCTC
>NW_010422831.1:57873-58778 GCF_000710305.1 Buceros rhinoceros silvestris | reverse complement strand
CAGCAGCTCTGTGAGCTCTCCCCTTCTCCTCCCGCCTGCTATGCCTGGTAGAGAGAGAGACAGGAACCTTCCTGGTCCATACTGCAAAGAAGTGGAGAATGTGCATAGAAAGGTGTCAAAATGTACACAACAGAAATCAGTTCCCTTTGAAGTGGCTATTCCAGAGCAAATGACATTCCTTAAGTCAGGGTTCTTAAAACAGGTCTTCTCCATGGGAAACAGGTATCACCATGCCCTCTCCTGGCCTGTGGCACCTCTACAACTCAACGGCAAAATTTTCCTATTTCATCTCTCTCTTCCTGAAGCATTCCCCCTTACCTGAAAGCGCCCTCCTCATCTGAAGGTCTTTTCCTCTGCCACTTTGCTTGTTTCCTTGTCAACCAGTTACACAAGCAAAGGAATGTTTAAGGGATCTACAGAAGACAATTGCTCTAGTGAAAAAAAGCTTGAAGAGATGGCATAACATCTGGCATTCCAGCACCAGGTGCCTCCTATGTAATGGCTGGTCTCCCCAGCTGCATCTTCCAGCGCAGGAGCAGGTTCCAGCCTTGGGGAAGGAGGTGGCTTGAAATGATGCTGGCATATGGAGGACCGCAAGCACCCAGATAGGTTTTTTGTGATAGCAACGCATCATGCTGCCACTGCTCTCTTCCCTAAATGTTGCTCGGAGACTCTACACATGTGACTAAGTGCTCCACTGACTGGTCTGACACAGTGAACAATGTAGCTGCCAGATGTGGCTTTGAATCACAGGCTTGTTTGCTACTGAACCGTCCTGTGTACCTCCTGCATTATTTTAATGGGAAACATTAGCTTTCAGGAGAATTCTTAGTGCTCTTGCATCTTGTCTAGAACTCTTAGAACTCATGTATTGCTCCACAGGGGACGTGAGTCTGCTCTGCTCC
>NW_010422831.1:42685-57724 GCF_000710305.1 Buceros rhinoceros silvestris | reverse complement strand
CTCTTTCCAGCTTCCATTTTCCCAGTCATGGCCCATTCTTGTGTTCCTCGTTTAGGTCAAATTCCCACACTGGGCTCTTCTTGTGTAATTTTGACTGAGATTTTCTTCTCTTTCTTTTCGCTTGCTCCCCTCCGCCCCCCTGCATCCTCTGTACAACAGAGCTGGCCACACAGCAACAGAGGAAATGAACAACATCTGGTGAAATTGATTCTCCCCTCTTGCAGGCAGCGTGAGCTAACAGCTGTGTCAGGCATTTCATCCAGCTCTGGAATAGAAAAGAAATCCATCATGTATTCCCCTTTACCACACCTCCTCGTTCTGGCATCTGCACCAGTCCTGCAAGATAACTGCCTGGTTCACTTTCCTGAAGATACGCTGGAATCCCATCCTCTGTACAGAGGACACGCCTTGATGCAAATATAATTATTCTTTTAAAACACAGGAGAGTTAAAAAAAAGAAAAGAGCAGAGAACTTAAGTGCATGTCCACCATAAAGAGGAGGAGCTCACTGGGTTTAACAAAACTATGTACGAGATTACATGTAGGTTGAATAAACAGGTTTGGGTTGGTTTTTTTCCTATGCATTAAGATGCCTAATCACTATTGTCTCCAGTGGCTCTTGGTATTACACAGGAATTTAGAAAAGCCTCCTTTAGGCACTGACACGTGTCGTTCCGCGATGCCCAATGATGCCATAATGGTGACAACATACCTGGCTGGATTTACCCTTGCTGCTGACCATGCTGGAAACTGAGCACAGACGAGATCCAAGACAGTAGCAGCCACAGGATGAGCAGCAGACTTAGCGAGAGAAATGCGATTTTCTTTCAACTTACGGGTCCCTGAGCCAGCTTTGGAGTTAAGGATTAATCTCTTCAGTATTTCTGCTGACACTGCCAAGGAGCTGCCAACTATCTTGATTGCCTGGGCAGCTTCTGAAACTCAGACATCTGACCACTAAGAACTGAGCCACAATCCACCAACAGGTCTTCAGTAATAATTATTGTCTCACAACCTCGTCCATAACCCCAGAAAGCACAGTGCAGCTGAGGAAGGAGCATTCAAAGATGCTTTTTAAGAGAGTCTGGGACAGCCAAGCATTGGGCGACTTGCCCTGGCTGTCTCACAGCTGCTCATGCTGATGGTCTCGCAGACGAGCCAGCTGCAAAGAGCCACAGGCAGGAAGCATCTTCCTCTGTCCCTTGGGGTGCCGTTCACAGGCATGCTGGGTTTGACTCAGCTTCATCTGGATACTGGAAAAAAGGAGGGTCACAACAGTCTAGAAAAAAAAGAAGCTTGTTTATCAACAACCTGGGCAGGTGTTTGGTCTGTAATCATAGCCGAAACTTGGTCCCCTCTGGTAGACGGGCTGTGCAGGCTGCACGCGGGACTTTGCTGTAGAGATTTAAGCAGCCTATGCTCTTGCTATCCGACGGCTTTCCTAGGGGCACTTCAGAGTAGCGATACCCACCTCCAAGTACCCAGAGATATCTCCTGAGGGCCCTATAGGGTTAGCCATGACCACGAGCAACTGAAAAGCAAAGCATGATGCTGAGAAGGACAGCGAACTGTGCTACCGTACGTGGCACACCGTCCTGCACAGTTTTGCTAACACTGGAAATGAAAACAAGAAAGTAAAAAGAACATTTACAATTTTTTTAACCTCAGGCACTGTCACAAGTGTCTCATGCCCACGGTGGATTTTCCAGAGGCTTTGCACCGACCTTCATCCTGAAAATCTGAGCAGTACTGAGCACAAAAGCTCTACGAAGTAAAATGCAGAATATAATGTATCTTCCTTTTTGCCAGACATATGCACATGAAAACAAGTCCTCGTACCAAACCCATGAGATTCAGTGCTGTAAAGTGGGATGGAAACAGAGGGAGGAAGCAACCTAAGAGAAAGTGGGAAGCAGCCAATAAAAGACATTTGTAATCAAGGGAAGAAGCTATAGTGCTAGGGGTTTGCTCGGGGTTGAAGATTTTCCAATAACCAACACCACAGAAGAGATTTGTGATTTCACTGTGAAGTTGTATGATACCATTTAATGAATCAAACATTTGCATACGGGTTCAGAGAAAATATTACTGACTGTGAGAGCATAAAAGAGCTGGCATACTCTTCACATTTATTACTCATGAAAAGCTAAAGAAAGCAAGCAATCACAATCGCAATGAGACATGCTTTTCCAACCACATAGCATCTGATCGAATATTCACAGATGGAATTTATATGGGCCTTTATGGTAGTCTTTTTAGGCTGCAGTTTTACGTTACGTTCTGCTAAAAACCAAATACACGCATCTATCTGAAGTATTTATAGCAATCCTGTTACCATAATAATTGAGCACTTCAGCTCTTTTAATGTATTTATCCTCACACCATCCTTGGAAGGGAGGACAGGCTACGACTGCCAACGCTGAGATGGGAACTAATGCGCAGGAGAGGCTGTGGATGATACAGGGCCTTAAGTGCTGTCGGGTTGGATGTTGTGATGCCTAGGAATTAGACATTTGGCTACACTGCTTAAAAGAGCCAGAGCTAGTCAGCTCCCTAACCAGCCAACGGGAAAGGCTACTTGCCCACTTGAACAGCGCCAAGAGAACTATTTCAAGTTAAATTCCCCATGTCATTCACATTTTTAAACACTCTGCCAAAATGGGAGCGTCCTGACATCCAGCAGAACTCACGTAAAGTGCAGCTGATGAATATAAAGATCTAGAAATCAGCTGTTGTTTCTCTGTTTGGTTGGTTGGTTGGTTTTTTGGGAGTTTTTTTGTACAGTCTCTTCAAATTACAAAAATCCTTCGGGTCCTAAATTCTGAGCAGCCTCTGTGCATTTTGCTGTAGTCACCCACTGCAGGGCAGTGGGGAAGGCTGTGGTAAACTCGCTGCCTCTCAGGAGCAGCAAAGCCCATCAAACAGAAAGGAAAATGCCCCGAGGTTACGGTTATGCTCCATCCCCTTCAGTCCCACACCATCACACCAGTGCCTTCATCCCAGCAGCACTCGGGAAACAGCTCACCTGAGTGACCGAACCCCGCTCAGTCACGTACCTAAATGTTTTCCACTCTGATGCCCAACCTGAACGTGTCCCTGATGAAATACATCTAGAGAAGTTGCAAGATTGGTATTTCTGAGCTTGCTGAGCAAACAACTCTCCCTTCACAGCTTCCAGACCCTTGCCCTTTGTCTGGACTCATGTCACTGGCATGAAACATCTCATTTAAGCATGTGTGATATGACAGTAGGGCAGGGAAGTCTTCCATAATGCGGGCTGGTTTTTTTTAGAAGGAAAATTCCCCAAATAAATGAGGTTGAGTATATGTCTGAGACCCAGGAAGGGTCTTTCGGTTGGGTTCACACAAAGAAGGGTTTCAATCCAGATTCAATGCTCTGACACATTGCCAAAGGCCTTGTGCTGACTCATTTTGCTCAGAACAAGAGAAGTTCATACTCTCACAGGGCAATATGGCCCAAAGCATCCAAAAGCAGTAATTGGTTCATAGCAACATGGGAATAGGCGAGAACTACATTTGCTTCAGATGTGGCAGGAAATCATTCGAACCTTAGCATCAGTGTTGTGGTCTTTGGAAATTGGGGTAAATTTGACACCACTACTGTGTTGAAAAGATTCAGATTTTTGTGACTCTTCCTCCACGCCACCTGTAAAGATGTGCTCAGAACTGCTCAGCCCTCAACATTTAAGCAGGATATACATCTTACCTAAACCCACTTTGCGAGTCAGGAATTAAAGTATAACCCTATAAACAACAAAGCTTCATTCTATTCCCAGCTACCAAACGGACAGGAAGCCATGTGGCAAGTCCGCAAAGCACACGGGCATCTGGCTCTTCATCCCCCCCAAAACACAAAGGCAACTTACTTGATCGCTGATGGACATCTGATACAGGAGGTACATGCTTGCGCACCAGGAGGAGGTACAATGTCAGTTGGGTAAGGTGCAGCGTGCCATCAGCTGACCTCAGCCATCGGTGACACTGGCCATCTGGCAGTCACCCCTGCCAGCTGTGTCATTTCTGCAGAACACTGCTTCAGAGACCACCTGGCCTTCTCGAGCACCATCAGCCCAGCAAAAGCCTGGACCTAGGGCTGTTCACGCATGGTGACTGGCAGGTTGAACGTGGCCAGTGGAGGGGGTACGTCCCTCAGCTGCCCATTCTGGCATTTTTGAGGCTGCTGCACTGCAGTAGATACAGTCAAACTGTATGTGATGCAGTTCCCAAACCATCAACTACAGCCTCGGTGATTTTAGCAGAGCAGATGCCGATTGCTGTGGTCCAAAAGGTACTTCGTGTGCAGTTCATCTTCCCTGCAAAGCAAAGGAGCAGCCTCTGGCAGGAAGGAAATCTTGAGGAAAGCAACTACCTCTGCCATCTAGTTTTTAACTTCCTGCCCTTGTGAATCAACATCCTTAGGAAACAATCCATTTGGAACTGTGAACCATGCTCCTAAAACCATCCCTCGTGTTATTTTTTCAGCAGCATGTCTCAGTGCATTATTGGTGTCAACTTACTTGTTATTTTAATTTTAAAAAATATTTCATTTGAAATGAGTAAAGAAGAAAAACCTCAGGCTCTTTTTTTTTTTTTTCGGTTCATTGTTCCTAGACTGAAATTGCAATATATAAAAATCACTTCAGCTGCTTTTTGTCATTTCTAGAAATAAAACGACTTAATGACTTTCTATCACATGGCATTCAGATTACAAAAGCAGCACTACATGAAAACCAACGTAGCACATATTAAATGGATTAAAATTGAACTAGATTTCTGACAGTGACTGTATGATGTGGTTCCTTGGAATAGCTGGGGATTAGTCTCAATGACCCAGGAGGTCTCTTCCAGATTTATACTCCTAAAAGCAATTGTTAATGGGGACTCATCATCAAAGGGGCGGTATTTTCTGTGGGTCCTACAGAAATCTTCTTTTGTCCGATGTTATTCAACATCTTTAGCCAGGATGGTGAAATTTTCAGAGGACACAAATATTTGGAGAGCAGTAAACAATAACGGGAACTGGTCAATTGTGCTCACATCTTGGTGATCTGTGTTATTGGGAACGTCACTCTGCAGTGAAATGCACTATTCCAACATCTAAGACGAAGTCACTCTCAGAGCATACTCAGAAGCAGACGCTCCCCAAACCCCTCCACACTGTCCCGTAAAACAGAAGATAACGATGCTTGGTTACACAAAGTGCACGTTGTGCCTCAGTGAAATGTTGTTATTACCTCTGCTCACAGCGCCGGCGAGCCCATTGCTCAAATAACTTGTACAGTCCAAGGAGGTGGCTGAAACACTGGAAGGGGATCAGAAAAAGGCTACAGCGATGCGTTTATGTCTGGAAAATCTGCCTTAAAACTAAACACTTAAGAAGCTCAGCCTCCTAAGACGAAGTTGAGAGGCAAAGAAATCACACACAGGCTGTGTTTGGGGAATGGAAAGTATTTCTGACAATAAAAAGTTGCTCAGTTTAGCAGACAAAAGTCTATGGAGATGAGCCGGGTGTCCCTGAGGTAATAGGAGCCAGCGGGGAAATGCCAGTAACCTATCTCAAAGGAATTAAGGGGTATTTCTCCAAGAAGGTGCCAATGCCGACAGCCCAGCTGCAGTGCCTCCACACCAACACACACAGCATGGGCAATAAACAGGAGGAGCTGGGAGCTACCACGCTGCTAGGAAGTTATGACCTGACTGCCATTATTGAAACTTGGTGGGATGAAACCCCTGACTGGAGTGTGACTATTGGTGCCTCCAGGCTGTTCAGAAGACATAGGCAAGGAAGGAGGGGCAGAGGCGTTGCCCTCTCCATCAAGAACTGGATAGAGTGTGTAGAACTGTCCCTCAAGAGTAGCCACGAGCAGGTTGAAAGTAAGAGAGACCAAGAAAGGGGACATCATGGTTGGTGTCTGCTACAGGCCACTTGATCAAGGGGAGCCTACTGACAAAGCCTTCTTACTCCAGCTACAGGAGGCATTGCACTCGCAGGCTCTTGTCCTGCTGGGGGACTTCAACCATTCCAACATCTGCTGGAGGAGTAGCACAGAGGGCTGTAGGCAATGCAGGGGACTCCTGGAGCGCCCCGAGGATAACTTGGTAATCCAGGTAACAGAGAGCCCCACCAGAGGGGATGTGATACTGGACCTGATGATCACAAATGCAAGTGAGCTCACTGGTAATGTAAAGATTGGAGGCAGCCGGGGCTATGCGCTGGTGGAGTTCACAGTACTGAGGAATATGGGTCAGGAGAAGAGTAAAGTCAGGACTCTAAATCTCAGGAAAGCAAAATTCCAGCTCTTGAAGGGATTAGTCAATAGGACCCCTGGGAAATGGCCCAGAGCAGTGGGAGAAGCCCCATCTCTGGAAACATTCCAGGTCAGGCTGAACTAGTTGCAGCTGTCCCTGCTCACTGCAGGGAGGTTGGACTAGATGACCTTTGTAGATCCCTTCCAACCCAAAGCATTCTGTGATTCTATGCAATATCTGACCAGCTAGAATTTGAAATTAGATTCAGGTGAGATAAAATATAATTTTTTGATAATGAGTTCAGATAATTACTGGAAGAACTTACCAAGAAAAGTGGTAGATTTGTAAATCTCGTAAAGAACAGGTCATCTTCCATAATGACGTGACCTGGCTGAAGGAAGTATTCAGTTTGATGTGGGGATGACCAGGGAGAACCAGTACCGGAGATCAAAGCTTCCTTACTGATTTTCAAACCGGTGAAGGAAGCGAATCTGCCCACTTTTAAGGACCACCACATACAGCCTCTTGGTCAAAATGCGGAGTCTCTCAGGAATCTCTCCATCTAAAAAGCACATTTATTTTGGCTTCAGTGAGCCACCTATTAGGCCTTTATTCTGTCTAAACCTTTCCATTCTTTGAGATCTGTTTTCATATCTTCTTTTAATCCAGCAATTCCTCCTTGCCTTCCCATAAAGTTGTCGTTTCCTTCACTTGCTCAGATTGATGAAAGAGCCATACTGAAATAAAAACTAAATGAGGTGAAAATATATCCCATAAACCCCCCCATTAAGGAGTTTACGGAGAGATTTCCTACTCCTCTGGCTCAGATAGCCATATTTTATCCCTTCTAGGAAACAGAAAACTCTTAATCCCTTAAGAATGCAGCCAGAATCAAAGAGCAAGAGGAGGCATTAAGTTGCAAGAAGAGGAGGGGGGAAAGAAAGAAAGAAGAATTTTACGGGCAGCCCTTCAACACGAAGTGAATGAATGGGCTCTCACCGCAGCTACTGCGTGGAGCACAGGCACCAGGCAGAGCAGATGCGGGAGGAAAATATGATAAACTGGAAATCGACACAAAGTCCACGGTCAGCCAGCGCTGGGTTAACACGGTGTAATAGGCTGTTGAGTGCTTAATGAGCCAGACACCGTCAGGGAAAATGTCTATTAGAGGGGAAGAAGGGAGAGAGAACGGCATGAAGTGCTTGTGTTCAGTCATGATTAATTAGGAAATTGAGAGAACCAGTAAATTTGGTAGTTTCTCATCCCTTACACAAGAAACTCTTTCTTGTTCGGAGCAAAATATATTCTGTTCCCAGCCAGCTCTCAGGTTATTGCTTCCCCTGCCTTGTCTGTTTGATTGTTTTTTCTCTCTGTGTGTGTGAGTGAATGTTGTTCCTTTGGTATTACAGGTTGGTCAGTGATCAAACAAGACCAGCAACAACTCAATAGAACGTCCCAGATTATTGAAAGCCGGTGTTTTGTCTAAATGCCACAGCCTTTTCTCAGTCTGCTCAAGCGGTTACAGGTTTTGTTAGCTATTTAATTTCTATTTTTTATCAGAGTATCTTCAGCACTTAGGGTTTTTTAATTGTTATACACTAAATCATATGAAGTAAATACAATTCTTTCACTTACACCTTTCTGGTCTTCTCAAGTGACTAAGAGTAAAACCTGTGAGCAAAGTTGTATTTTAGTGAATCAACACTGCTCTAGATGATAGATACAGCTTTTCCCGGACATTTTCAAATGTTTCTGGAAAAAATCCTGCCAGAACCTCAAGCATCTTCTGTTCAAGCCAAGTCAAGCACCGTACAATTCAGCATCACTCTGGATTTGAGCTTGTACCATTTCAATTATTTTTCCCTAAAAAGGAATCCTCATTATTTTGCAATTTTTCTCATCTTCATTGTTGTCAAATTGCTTGTAGGCGACTAACACATGGGATTCATTGAGCACACAACAAACCCCACGCTCCATTTGATACTGACTGTCTGGAGGAATAACAGCAATAAAAATGTGGCCAAAGGGAAAAACAGTTCACAGGTTATGGCGTCGTGGCAGAGGGGAATAATTGCATAATCAAAACAACGAGGCAAGCACGGGGATCAGCGTTGTCGTCTCCACGCTCTGCCATCATAGCACTGTCCCTGGAAGCAGCCCCACCACTTGCGAGAAAGCCTCTTTGAAAAGCAAAGCCCCTGATTTCCCAATTGTCTTCAGCCATGTGGACCACAGAGTCACCCGGAGCGAGTCTGGCTCGCTCTCTGCCACGAGCATGACACATTTTCTCACTCCGTCCTCCACATCTTCCACACCAGTAAGACACCAGCAAAGCAAAGCGTCATCTGTTAAGTTCCATTCCTGAAGAAACCAGGCATTTTACCCATGATATGGACTAACCGTGAGCCAATCACCAGACCATAACTCCCGGTAGAGCCTTTACGTCATCTGTCTTCGGCTGTTCATCTAGTCTAAGCTATTTTTCTGGGCTCTATCTAGTAAAAGGAGGAGGATCCATCCAAACTCAACAGAGGTGGAAACTCACACACCTTGAAGGTCCAAGCGTATTTTCTTCTTTATTTTCTTCCTTCAACTCACATTTAACCCTTGCCTCTCCTCCGACACCTCCTAACTCTATGCATCATGAAGTTCCCACGCCAGTCCCCTTCCCGCTCTCTCCTTTACCGTGCCTATAGGAGCTCGTACTAAGGATTGCAGCCCTGTTGTACTGTGGCCTCAACCAGAAGACAGTCCTAAGTCACATTCTATTAAAAAATACTCCCATTTCCTAGAATTGACTCTGACTTTCAGTATTTATTTTCAGAGAATCTTTTTTGGGGAAGATATAAATAAGTTTCCTTTTCTCTTTCCTGGCTTAATATCACAGTTGGTAAAACCTATCAATTTCCTTTCTCCCCTCTCATATATGCCAGAAACGAACCAAAGCAAGCAGCACCAAGAGGAAAGCTCTCTCCGGAAAACAGCTGAGAATACCCCATAGAGCCTATCTGCCATCGTTCATGACTTGCTCTAGCGACCCAGGACCAGACTACTCCATCTCATGGATTATCTGGGGCATTGTTTCTGCCTCATTTGGGATAAGAGCACCGTCTAGTTACAAGCAATGATGAGTTCCACCCATACATGTCTCTGCTTAGGGGTTTGTGTGACCAGACCTGGCCATTGAGGGTTTGGCATGTGTCTATCAGTGCTCCAAGCTTCATCTCAAAATAAAGGTCTCTGCAGGAACCGTCATCCACTGGACAAGAATTTGACATTCCCCAATACTCTAACAGAGTTTTTACAGGATAAGGTTATACTTTTCGCTGACATTCTGATCTCATCTCGCCACAGTGCAGCCTCAATGGATCCACGTCATAAAACTGAATTTCTTTGATGTTGTTACCCTGAAGCAGGTGATGGAAATCCCATTTCCTGCTGCAGATTCACCATTGGAGTCGGGAATGCTTTCCCATCCTGTTTCCCAGAGGCAGGCTACGGTCTATTCATCACTCCACTCCACAAACCTGGGACATCACCAAGGATAACGGCAGCCGAAAGTGGGGAATGCAGTTTCCTACCAAGAGAAACAGAGCTGCCAGTGCGCATATTTAATGTGTACTACAATTCAAACTACATCCTAGTCCAAAAGACATGAGGAACTGTGGACCAGAAAGAAGCAAATATGACATTCTACATCATACTGTGCGAGCTGTTCCAAGCAGTGCCTTAGTACTAATGCTAAAACACTTCAGAACAAGAGTGACGTGGGGGGTTTAATGCAGCCGAGCTCCAAAGCAGCCTCATTCCACAGCCAGAGATACACCACCAGTGGTTTGCTCATACATGCTACTTGCCAGCAACACCTTCTTCAGCAAGACTAAGGCTCAAATTCCTGCGACGTGCTCTGCATTTCAGCCTCTCCCACTTTAAAAGCAGTCACGGAGGTAAGCACTGCTCGCACCGGCTGCAGCGCGTACTCCTGTATTCCAGTTTAACCCCACTCACGGAGAAGCATGACTGCCTCTTTTGGTCACACACACTGCCTGTGAGTTCATGTGACACCTGTTGCTTATAAAGTAACACTAAGCTGCTATGACATTCACCTGTTTGATGAGTTCAAACCGCCTCTGTTCATTTATTCATAAAAATCTCAGTTTGTGGCTCCAAACAGCTGGTCGCAGAAACACAATTACTCACAAAAGCACGTCAAGAGGTCAGGAAGAGCCCAGACTGATTTCTAGTTTAGCAAATCAGTTGGTAATGGAAATTTTTTCTTTTCGGCTGTCCAGATCAGGTGCTCTTATACACCATGAGACAAACCAACCTTCCTGAGAATATTTGCTAACGCAATAGGTTAAATACAGGTAGAGCTGAGATCAACACTTGTTGCCTTCTGCTCAGAGTTTTGACCTTAAGAACAAAGAACAACTATCTTAAAACATAGCAGATAGATCCATTGAAGGCTCATTTATCAGAGTGTAAGGGCCATTGAAGTGAATTTTTCTGAATCATATGAAAATCTACATTTAATTTTTTTATAAATCCTTGTGTTCTGGCCTGTGTAATCTTGCTTGCAGAGCACAAAGGGTATTTAATTCAAATTCCAGTGCCTGCTGACGTTGGGCAGCCAGCACTTCTTCAGGTATCTTTTCACCCTTTTGTTACCTTTACCGCCTGCATGAAGTTTTAGAGACTGACCCTTCCCTATCACACCCTGCTCACCGCCACCCATGCACATGTAGAGTTCTGAAACACAGAAATTGTCCTTCTGCCATCACACCTCATCCTCTTCCCACCAGCACTGGATGCAAAGCACAATGCAGATAATTAACACACTTGCCTCCCCTTGGATTGACTGATAAGATGGAATCAGACAAATGAAGTTCTGGTCCCCACTGATCTTTGAGTGCACTGTGTTATGACAGGGTGTGAGGTGACGTCTCAGATAATGTATTGTGTCGCACTCTTTGACTATTTGATGCCATTTAATGTAATGCATCCTGGCATGTCACGATGGGATGGCACAAAATGAGAAAGAAGCCAAACTGGAAATACCAATTACCCACTCTTAACCCTGCGGCAGTAGGGGGAAAATATGCCTACGTCTGAGTGACCCTTGCTCTGCTTATTGGCTAAGCTTCATAATTCAGAGAGTTTGTTCCGGATACTCCTGGGTCCGAGGTCATTACTAACCATTCAGATGGCCAAAGTATCTGTGACCCTCCATGTCATTGGAAACCCAGGAGAAGCAGCAGAAAAATCAACTAAAAAACCCCACGAAACACTGTTCCCAGTGTCAAGTTGAGCTGATATTTTGCGTCTGATGAGCTACAAATCCACAGGGTATAAGGAATAAAGAAAAGACAGGAGAGAGCAGGGAGAAGGGAGACTGCACTGGAGAGGAGGCTGAGCTGAGGATCAGGCTCACATCCAACGGCTGCACAGACAGACAGGGTCAGGGTCAAGGCTTGTGATCCATCTAGCAGAGTGGAAACAACCAGGATGCAGGAATAACACAACCTGTTCTGCTGCAGGTCAGCCCTGGGAGAAGGTTGCTCTCCCAGACCACCCCAAGAAGCTCACTGTCAGCTTTCTCTCCATTCAAAGCCACTGCTCCTCTGGTCTACCAACGAACCTGCTCGGGTAATTTCTGCCTGAGCTGGTCCACTCAAACAATCCAGGTCAAAGCACGGCCTCCCGTTTGAGCCCCCGAGCACTGAATGAGGGTACAATTTCACAGGTGAGTGTGTTGGCATACTGGAGGGAACGCTACCCATCCTGCAGAGGTGGGAGATGTTCCCCTGGGATCCCATGTCTGTCAGCTGCACCAGAACAGAACATGTGGCCAGTAGGAACAAAAGTGCCCAAAATACTCCTGGCTAGTGGCACAGGCACGATGATACAGAGTCATGGTTTCATGACGGCTGAGCTTAATACCACAGACAAGGCAAAAGTCAATAAGGTTTCAGCAATTTTCCTTCTCAAAGTCACCTTCCAACTTCACATTTTTCACATTCCCACCAGATATTTCTGAAAGCAACAATTTCTACTCACAGTTCTAGATCCCAGATTCCAAATACATCATACCAGGAATGAGTCCCAATCAAGGATACTGCTTCTGCTTGTTCCAAACCTAGTTTACCCTGTTTCCCCTCACGAGTCTGTACGAGGCTGGCCAGTCCAAATACTCCTCTGCCAATCTCAATGGCCAATCCTTTCTCATCTCAGCATTCTTTTTTCCCCCCATAACTAGTTCCTAGGGTACAGTATCTGTGCAGTACCACTGTCTGCATCTTCAAGCTTGTGTCAGTGCGAATATCTATGTAAGGTGGCATATTCTTGCAGTTATTTGCCCATCACTTTCCCAAACCCATTATGATGGGTTGCCTGAAGACACTTGATTCTTCAGCTATTTCAATGGGAATAAAGGAAGTCAGACATTTCCACGTGATGCAAAACACTTGTCATACAAATCCTGCCCTCAACACATGCATTGTTGAGAATTCTAAAGGAAAATTTGTGTTTGTAAGTTTACTCACACAACTACTTTTGAGAAAAAAACCAAAAAACCCCAAAAAACTGGGACCCATAACCCACCAGGATTCAAACCAAAATCATGAAAAATACCTGCATTCAGAATACCAGGCATTCAGAATACGTGTCAGAGGCTGCCTTGATCAGGTTTGCCACACTCTGGAAACAAACTGTTTAATGGTAAATTTTCATTAAATACTTCCACGGCTGAAGAAATATTATCCTAGCTATAGGATATAAGATACAGGATCTGCTAGCTATAGAAAAAATGTTTTAGCAATATTGTGAGAAAGATGGGGAAATGCCGCAGAGTGCTTTCTGTTGTAAGTGACAACGAGCACATCTTGTATCATTTAACAGCTGGCAACTATGAACACAATATGGTGGATCATAACGACACTGGACTTATATATGGACTAACAAGTTCCACGTTGTTCGCAGCCAAGTAAAATTGGGAGATTCCTTATGGCAAAGCTCAGGGAAACACAGATTGACCAGAAGATTAATGGCTATTGTTGGGCCGTACACTGCGGTTGTTATCTACTTTACTTGAATTCCCTTTTTAAACAGAAGTTCCCTGATGGTAAAAGACAAAAAGCCCAGCCAGCCTCCACCAGAGTGGCCAAACCAAACAAACTGCAAAATCACACCATGCAATTGCCAGAAGAAAAGTGCGAAAATGATGCAATCAAATTCCCACAGGATGGAAAACTTAGCAGGGAGGAATCAGACATCTGAAACTGTTACACCAAATCAACGTGGCAACTTCAGGACTGAAGAGAGAATCTCTGTGTCAGGTCCTGAACAAGTGGCTGTGAGCAGCCCCGTAGCAGAAGGTAACATTGGTGTCTATACACTCTCAAGGGTTTAGGGCAGACAGCCTTTGTCCTCTCTGTGTGGTTTATAAAACACCTGCTATAAACGGTCTTGAATTTTGACTATTCATTCATATTCAACACGTCCCAAGAGCACTTAACAGTTCCCAACCAGCAAAATTATTTTTCTTGCTTGTTGCTGGAAATTTACGTGTTATATTTGCTCAGATGCAGCATATTATTTGCCTCTGAAAACTTTCAATCTGTTGTGACCATCTTCCCAAAATCACATGCACCAGTCATACGGCGTGTTTGATTGACTGTTTGCTGGATGACGGGCTATGAGCTGTGCCACAAGAGTTTATTGCATAGGCTCTGGTTAGGTCCATTACTTACACCGTAGGTTGAAAACTTCAGAGTTGACTCAAATCTATCCACACAGCTCTGGTTCCTGTTTGCTGAAACGTGAAACTATCATGCTTTCCACTGGCACAGTTCAATCTGATGCTGCTGCATAATTGTTAGAAGAGAGAGGCTACCACTGCGACACCCTTGACGTTACGCCGCCTCACAGACCCCAGCAGCCCTACTGGGTCCTAGCATCACCGAGGGCGTTGTGCACTCAGCTGAGACACTGCGGCTCCATTAGCTATCAGCAAGCAGCTGGGTTGTGGAGACCGTCCATGTGATTGCTTATCTCCAGATACGCAGAAATACAACGTAACTTTAATGTTCTTTATCTAAGTGTAAGATAAGAGGCTTGACCTCATGATCTGGTCAAGAGCATGTGCTCTGAGGGTGGCGGAGAGCTAGCGGCTCAGTGGCTACGCTTCAGCGAGTTCAATGGCCATGTCTCCACTGCATGTTTGAGCCCTACATACATTTGATCTAAACTGCCGGATCCCATTGCCTGAGATCCCTGTGCAATGCGGGGACACAGCTTCCACCTACGCAAAAATACAAATATCAGCATTGGTTTTGTAGGGACAGTAATGGAACCTGTAAACATAAAGATATTTCAAGAAAAACCTGAGACATCCCAAGAAAACCGTGTTGTGCAACTGTTCAAATCTAATGACAACCTACAGTCAAGGGTTTGCACAAAGTGTAACAGCAATTAGAGCCGCTGCTCTTTCTGTTCCCCTGGGCATCAGAAAACACATCAGATACACGGCAACAGTTATGTAATAGGAAGCAATAATTTCCGGCAATTTCTACATCAGCGTATTATATAATGAACACATTGATGTGGAACTGACCAACGACCAAGCCGCAGAAGGATGTAACCTTGGCAAGTGGATTTATAACTCTCAAAAAAAAAAAAAAGCAGAAGAAAGGACAAAAAGGTGGTAGTTCCAATACCATGCTGTTTCAGCTAGAAATCATCCGGGCCCTCTGCAAACATTGTGCAACATCAT
>NW_010422831.1:18036-42545 GCF_000710305.1 Buceros rhinoceros silvestris | reverse complement strand
CTGAAGGAACGAAATGTCTGTGTAAGGAAGGGGGAGGATGAGCGGTTGCAAGGCGTTGAACTGAGACTGTACAGATTTGGATGTCTGTGCCAGTCCTGCCAGAAATATCCAACATGGCATCAGGAAAGCTACTGTAGGCCGAAACTCAAAAGCACTTTAAAAAATTTGACGGCACACACAGGTCTTCAAATACTCCATAGCTGGAGTTTATTGATTTTATGGGAAGCGAGTGTAAAAACCTTTCAGGAATATTTGGAGGGGAAAAAAATCTCTGGCGCCTCCTGAATCCAGCACAGTCTGATCAGCCCCAGCGGCTCTCTACATGCTTCATGTGAGCAATATGCCAACCTGGTCTGGCTAAGCTTGTGCTTAGACCTCTCTTTGCAAACTAGAGTTGCCAGCATCATCTTCTCATGCACCTGTGTTTAGGAGCTAAGCTTTGGGAGCAAGGATAGTCAATGACCTACGCATTTATTCCATACCCAAAATAAACTCACGAAGGAATAACAACGCTATAAATAATTACTAACAAGAGGCAGTATTAAAAAGGCAAGTCCTTTTTAATCTTCAAAGAGGTAAACTCACCTTAACCAGGTTTATTCTCCAGCTCAGGTCATCGCAATAATCCCGAGGTGAAAAAGGCCTGGTTCAAAGAAGGGTTAAGGTTCACTTATGTCCCCTTATTTCTCCAGGATAGGAACACTTCCCAGGACAGACTCTAGGAAGCCACAATTTTTACTTAAAGTAGTTTGCTGTGATTGATAAACACTTGCAAGAGTCCTGGTCCTTGTTCTAGGAAAATCAATGGCAGCTTTGCACTAATGCCAGCAAGAAACCACCTGTGGTCAAAGTCAAATACCATTAGCCCTGTGGATTATTTTTTTCCCAGCAGTGACATCTACAGCCAGGGCATGATGAACAGCAGTATCAGCATATTAGTAGTTACTCTGAAATTACACCATTGGGTTTGACAAGTGACAGACTGAATGCAGTATGACTTTGATTCTGGCAGGCAGTTTCCTTCCAGGATCCCGAAGGTTCTGCAGACTAGGAGAGAACTATTTTTATATTCAGTCTACAGAGTCAGGACTCCAGGGGAATTGCTATGTTTTACTTTTAAGTTTTTGGAACATTGAATTTTACATTCATGGATTTGCATCTGCTTCCACATTTCTAAGACATTTACAGGTGATCTGGCCTCTTTTCAGCCTCATTAGTCTTACCAAATAATTGCAAGCAAACACTCAGACCCCTCTGAAGGAGAAAAGCATCCAGACTGTGCAGGTAGGATACATTCTTAATTGGCACATCCATGCACCACTGAGTATTGCCTGGGCTCATTGTCACTGTGTCATTTAACACAGCTGCCTGTACTTCCCCCTGTGTCTGACAGCAACGTGACAAGGGATTTTAAAGTGCATGTGTCTGGGAAACATAAGAAAGTAAAAATACTGAGAAGAAAGCAAGGGAGCGGCTGTGTTTTTATGGTAGGTTCTGTGTAAGCAGTGCCAAATCACAGTTCTGCCAAAGTCTGAAGTCGGGGAGAACATGCTGCAACAGGGAGTTAGGATAAAAGTACGAGGCTAAGCAGTAACAGAACCTGTGGACGTTTAGCTCCACTGAAAATCATAGAATGGTTTGGGTTGGAAGGAAACTTTAAAGGTCATCTAGTCCAACCCCTCCTGCAGAGAATGGGAACATCTTCAAATAGAGCAGGTTGCTCAGAGCCCCGTCCAACCTGACCTGGAATGGTTGCAGGGATGGGATATCCACCACCTCTCTGGGCCTACGTGTCTCAAATAGGGAACTTCAAACTACAAAAACTGAGACTCCTTGAGAAAAAAACACAGATAATTTTCTGCTTGGCACTTGACATAGCCACAAGGATTTGCTAAAGGAGGTGAAATCCAGGGCTCTCTAAGTGTTCCGCATTCAAACCTGTAATGTTTCCACACTTGTGTTTCACCCCCGTGCCACGCACAGCTCAGGAGGCGGTAGCAAAGCCAGCACTGAGCCATTTCTTGACTTCTGATCGCTAAGGAATCCATCACATCCCTTGAAGGGACAAGAAGGAGCCTGAAGAAGAGACACAGGAGTGGTCAGGAAGTGCCTCTTCTCATACTGTGACTCATGACCATGTTGACCAAGGAAAGAATTCGCTCAAGTTATTTAAATTCTCTGAACATTTTCCTTCTCCTGGGGTGAATTTTCCATCAGCTCATTAAGTAGGCTCTGGTGGCGGTGCCTGAATAATATGGTTAGTGTGCCATAGGACTGATTTGTCTTCCCACAGGCATAAGGGTTGATTTATAAGAGGTCTTTACAGTGGGCTTACACTTCAGAAGTGGTCCATGGAAAAGATCAGATTGTGCTTTGTGGGAAATGAAGGTACAAGAAATACCCTGGGAAAGTCTAGTTATACTTACGTGCTCTGTTTAATCCTATGTTTCGAGGTCTCTCTAGAAAATGAGGAAAGCTCAGTTATTTAAGGATCAAACGTGTCTTAATTTTCCCCCCATGTAGCTTATGACGAGTGCTGATTACCCACAAAACCAGTGCAACAAAACCGCATCAGTGGTCATTTAATTCCTGCCCCCAGACACACCACACTGGTTGAAGAAAGAGTTCAGTTTCCACAGCCAAGTCACATCAAGATCTCTCTGCTGAAAAGAGAAGCAATGCTGCTAACATAGCTCTGCAGGACTGGGGTACCTTGGATGAAAACAGGAGTGATCACTGAGAAGTGAGCAAACCCCATCATCTCATTCCACTTTCCATTTCTACTTGCCAGGGGAAAATTTGAGCACTGCCTGGAAGAGGTTGGTGCAAGCTGAAAATTAGAGATCCCCATCCAATTCTAACCCCTTGTGCCAGCTTGCTCAGGAGTCACCTATGAGCTGGTAGAGTCATCCCTGCACTCATGGCCACCAGCATCAACCAGGAACAGTGCTCCACGAGGACCAGCACTCCAGAGCTGCAAGCGACAACAGAAATCTGAGCGATTTGGGGTCACTGTAACAAAGCTCTGACATGCCCTGAAATGTACATCACCACATATCTCAAAATTTCCTTCGGTTCTCCACAGCACAAAGAAGGTGACAATAAAACTCTGGGCAGCCCACATGCAGCGCTTTGAGTTTCAACACCTTCTAACTTGGAGCAATAAGAAGAAAGGGCTTTCTCTGCTTGACACGGATGGGGAGATGTGGGTCCAGAGCAAGATCCTGTCTCCCATCTCGAACAGCAGCCAGAAGCTGGAGTCTGAGAAGGCACCAGGAGACCCAAGCTGGTCCGTGGATGTGGACTAGGACGCCGCCTGCAGACCACGCAGTCCTCTGCTTTTTAACGGCAACAGCATTGCAAATCCAAACCTGACCCGTGTGTCTAGAGCAGCGTGAGTCTTGAGTCAGCTCCACCATTTTACTGGTATTATTTCTATTTCGTCAGGGGATTTGGAGCAGAGTTAATCATGTGTTTTATTTTCCCTTTTTCAGAGAAGAAGATTCAAATATCACCAAAGTCAAAAGGGGTTTTCAGCCCTCGATGGGATCTGGGCAGGAAGCAACAGAAAAAGGCTTTATTTCGGGGGACACCAGGCAGACACTGCCTGACATTGATCCACGGGCCTGAAGCAGAGAAAAGGGAAGACTGAGAGCACTGATCTCATTGGGCATGCAGACAGCATCTCCCGGTCCTCCCACGTCCACCTCAGCGGCAGAGTGATGAGTAAAGGTCACCCTGGTGACCCCAGCCTGGGTAATGTCCCCATACGCTGCACTGACAACAGAGCTGTACAATGAGCTATTAGAGGAGAAAAGACCGGACACTTCTTCACTGCCAAAATCTTCAGACAGAAACATGTATTTTCAGTCTTAAATCACACTGCTCAGCACGGACTGAAAGAAGTGGGTGCTTGGAAGGTCTTTCAGGGTCTTCTCTTAGTAAAACAGCAAGAAACTCTGCACCAGTTCCCCCCAAAGATAAATAAATCAGTGATAAAATCATAGCTGATACAGAGAGATTAATCGGATGGGATTATGCAGAAGCATATCATCATTTATAAAGATTACTCTTAATAACTACAGAATTATCTCAAGAACGAGATTCTTAATAGGAGCTGCTGAAATCTTCCTGGAGAAATCAATAACAATACAAATATCGATTTTTCAGGCTTGTGGTATAGTCAACGAAACAGTGCAGACACTAAAAGCTCTCTCCTCGGCTGCTGGAGAATGCTCCAATGAATCCCTCGGTGGAAGACATTCATGATCGTTCGATCTTGTAGGCCAAGCCTGAGGGAGACCTCAGAGATTTTGCTGCCTGTGTGCAGCCAGTCAGAACACCAGAGAGTGAGGCTTTGTGCTCCAGAGTTTGCATTCCCCATCCAGCCCCTTACACCACCGACAGGACTAATCCCACGGAGCTCAGCCTTGGCAAACCGGACCCACTCTTGGCCCCTTGGCTACACTCTTCCTCCAGCCCCTGTATCATTTCCACCACCAGATTCCCCATCACCTGAGTGTCTGTGATACCTGTGAAACAATTCTGCAAAAGGGGAGCCAGGTACATGCCTTAGTGCCCTCTGGCCGGACTCCTCTCAAACCGCTTTACCGTTTCTTAGTCACTGCTACTGAAAGCGGCGGCTGAGCTCAGGTGCTGAGGAAAGAACTGCACTGAGAGCCACGCAGATGCTGGACACACACCTCCTCCACATCTCCTTGGCTAGACACAGGGTGGAGTATGTAGCCCTCTGATGGCATTGTCCGTTTTTCTGATCCTCCAGGCATGGAGACACTCCTTGGTGCATCACCTTACAACATGCTCTGTGGCAGGTCACCTAGAAGATATATGAGTGGTGGACAGGGCTTTGAGATCCCACAGTGAGACAGTGCTGGCAGAGAGAGGAGCAAGGGGGGATTCAAGGTGCTTCAAAAATGCAGAATCCTCCCTCTGGGTGTACCAAAAGGATCATGAAATACCCTCTGGACGCAGAGGATTTGAAGGTAAACCTTCAAATTTGAAGGTAAACCTAGTGCTTATTTCTCCGGGGCAACATAGACCCATCTTGCAGCCCTGTCTGGAAGACGTGGGCGTGGCAGAAGCAGTGCATCCACCTCACACAGGCTGGGGCAGAGCTGCACTCCTGATGGCACCAGACGGGACGTTTCTGATGGGGGAGAGGAACTCGGAGTACATTGCACCCAAGCATGGCTAAGGATGAGCAGCAGCTACAAGCCTCCCATACACAAATACCTAAAATATCCTCTAACACGTGACTATCCTACGCCAAACCCAACTGCTGGCACACACCAGAGAACAAGGTCTCCTCTGTGCCTTCCTAAACCACTGGCCCACAGCACCTTCCTTGGAAAAGGAGGCTGGAGCCACTTGCCCTACATGTTCACTCTTCATTATGATTAACTCCTCCGCCATGGAGAGGGACACAAGCATCCATCTCCACCCGGCCAACTGGAATCACTGGCCAGCACACCCCATGCCATTTATCACGGGCACTTACGTGGGAGAGGATGACAGCAGGTGCCATTTGTGTCAGCATCGCTGCGTGAGCCAACTGATTAATTAAAGCCACGTGGCCCCCAGGCTGCTGGGAGGGCAAGAAGGAGCAGAAGAGATCGTTTGTTAGCTCTTCCTTAGCACTTGCTGTCTCCTTCAAAGGCCCTTTGAGTAGAAGCACACAAATCCCACGGCACCTTTGGCTGCAGAGACGGGCTTGGTGATCTTCTCGAGGAACGGTTCTTGGGGGTCACTGCTGGTGGAGGTCCATACCCCAGGAGAGGGCACAAGGGCTTCACAAACTCGCTCCATCTCCTTCAATCTTGTTTTTAAACAAGCTGCTTTAAAAGAAGTGCAAAAAGAAAGAATAATCCCAGCAAACACTGAGGTAATCAAGCAACTGCCCCACATCCTGCAAACCAGGAATCTCTGTTGTTCATGGACCAGAGCTGATGGGCACAAAACTACTTCCTCTTGTCCTTACATGCCAGTTGCATCCATCCAGTTTCACCAGCCCTTACATGACCCTCAGTTCCACCAACCCCAGTAAGTCTGGACAGATACTGACGTAAGGAGACCAACAGCAGACCCTGTCATGCAAGTCCCCAAGCTGTTGTAGAAGAGCTCTAGTGACAGACCCTGAAGTTGTTCTTGCTCATTTTCAGCTAGGCTGGGTTTTGTAAGCCCCAGTGACATGACATGCCGCAGAAGGGTTGCCCAAGGGAGCGAAGTCATTTGGGTATGAGGCAGGTCCGACTCACAAGGGATGAGGCTACACACTGCGCTGGAGCAGCCATTTGGGGTTGCTATCCACCCCCGGAACAGAGGTGCTGACCTGCTTCCTACAGCGCCGTCGCTGCACATTCACCCGCAGCCAGGCAGCTTTCCCCACCGCACCAGCACGAGAAACTCCTCCCGATCCCGACCACTGGCCAAAGGCCTTTCCCATGCTTTGAGACTGGGAAGTGGAAGCTGCATTTCACTGTGCAGTGACTTCAGCCAGGACCCTGCTGCTTTTCAACACTTGCTTACATCTTGCTGGAGCAAAGGGCACTCTTCTCTGTTAGACATGTGTTTCATTAGACGTGCTTCTCTATTAGATATGTGCAACCAAAAGAGAGAGAGTTCCTGAACTTTGAGCTCCCTTTTAGAGCTATTGCCTATTTCCCAGACTCAAAATGGGCAGTTGGGACAGTTTAAAGGTGGCTTGTGCTTAGATTTTTAGCCTGCCCAGTGATGTTATTTCAATGTTGGCAGCACTGCAGTGAACACTCCTCAGCAGCTGGGAACACCCCCTGCCCTAGTCTTACATCACACAAAGATAGAAGGAGCTAAAGGAAAAGATGTGAGCTGATTTTGCTGAAGACTGAATGCAGATCTTTAAAGAGGAAAATACAGTTTTTCATGTTATCAGATACACTTGTCAGCCCCTGATCAGTTTTCTAGGGCGTTGCCACCGAGAGCTCTGGGAAGAGTTAGGAAAGGAGCAGCCGAGCGGGTAAATTCCTTCTGGTCTCCAGCAGCAGTGCGAGGGGTCAGGGTCAGCATGAAAAGCCAACATCTGAGCTCACTGGAGAGCATTTACCTGGGTGTGTTCCCCAGGACCTGCAGCTCTCACCCCTGCGAGTTTGAAGGATGACTCCCAGCTCGGTAACCCTGCAGGGGAAGGGTAGTGTGGGATAAACGGACCAGAGCTGTCCCATGAGTCAGGAGGGCCAGCAAATCTCACCCCTGAACAAGGATGGGCATGGGCGATGCTCTCGGAAGTCCTGTGCAGCCTCGTGTGCAGGGATCTAACAATCCCCAGCTCTGTTAGGATCAGGGAGTTCACCCCGGAGCACAATGTCCCACCGTTTGACACTTTGTCCAGCTGAGTCAAACAGCCACAGAGGCTGAGGCACTGCAGATGCAGATCAGGGGAGGCCCCATAACTTGCACCTCAAACTAAAACCTTGACATCTGCGTATCCTGTTGGGTGCTATAATTGAAGCTGGGGGGGCGGAAATCATTTAGCAGCCATCAAAACAGAGCAGCAGGAGAGATGATTTGCTGCACCTCCTTCACTGTCCCCTCCCGACTGGCTCCTGTGCTCCTGGGGAGGAGACAAAGACCTCCAGACCTCTTTGTACATGGGCCAACAGAGGGGACGCCAGCAGCAAAGGCACAGATGAGCTTTGGATAACCCCGGCAGCGCAGTGGCTTTTCAAACACAGGGTTGAACACATCCCAGTGCAGAGTGCTCTCCTCTCCCAGCCACCTCTCCCCTCTCTGGAGGACAGCTCCTCTCCCATGTCTTCTTCTAGCCAACAGTGGGGTCACACCTTCCTCTTCCCACCGCTTTGCAGAACAGCCTTCGTGGTACCCGCTCCCCGCCCCAGGGAGCAGCTGACGAAAGCAGCCCCGGCTGCTCCTTCCCATCCCGCAGCCTTTGCTGCCATCTACAGTGCCGTGACTCCCCGGGGGGGACGGGATGGCCTCTGGTGCGGGATGTACACTCCATGGGAACCCTCTGGAGAGCCACGGCGATCGCTGGCCTCCAGATGTTCCCCCTGCAGAGCTCCCCACCGCCGGCTGAATAATGCATGGGCAGTAATTCAGTTCAGGCAATTTGCCCTTTTTTGTCTGCAGGTTTAATCACGGGGAGATAAATCGCCCGCATCCCTAGCTTCCCGGACGAGGAATCATCAGGGGCCAGACCTGCAATTTATTATATTTTGGCAGAGAGAAGGTTTAACCACTCTGGGATGGGGCAAAGAAGGAAGGAGCTCTTACAAAGACCATGAATTAATGCTGCTAAATAATTACCTCCAATACCATGTATTCACAGGCTGTTATTTGAAGGACGAGTTGAAACGAAGGCAGTGGGAACCCGCACTGTCAAGACCAGGCACCCCCATAATACTCCAAATTACCTAATGCTGCAAATGGGCGCGTTCCCTAATCATCCTCCCTTCCCCAGTACCCCGCAGCATCTTGTCACAGCACCACAGCAATGTAAAAACAACAACCGTTAACTCCTGGAGAAAGAACTGCCTCTGTGGGTCTCCATGTCTCCCAGGTGGCAGCAAGTATCACCGTACCTGGGTACAAAAGGGAAGGAGCCTCTTTAGGGGACTTCCCAGGGTTGAACTGGAGGCTGCACTGCAGCTCTGCAGTAACAGCAACCGCGCAGGTATGAGCCTCCTGGCCCCCACCTCTCTTGATCTGCGCAGGCGTAAACGGCAAACTTAGAAAATTAGCCTTGAAGTAAGGTTAATTTTTACATAGTAAGTGATGGTCCTTTTTTAATCAAACCCTCGCACTTTAACAGTACTATAAAATCATAGAATCACAGAATCCTCTGGCTGGAAGAGACCTTTGAGATCATCGAGTCCAGCCATTCCCCTGCACTGCCAGGGTCCCTACACCATGTCCCTCAGCACCACACCCACACGGCTGTGAAACCCCTCCAGGGATGGGGACTCCACCACCCCCCTGGGCAGCCTGTTCCAGTGCTTCACAACATTTTCAGTGAAGAAATTTTTCCTAATATCCAACCTGAACCTCCTCCCCTGGTGCAACCTGGGGACACCTCCTCTCATCCTGTCACTTGTCATGTGGGAGAAGAGACCGACCCCCACCTCCCCACAACCTCCTGTCAGGTAGCTGTAGAGAGCGATAAGGTCTCCCCGCCGCATCCTTTTCTCCAGGCTGAACAACCCCAGCTCCCTCAGCCGCTCCTCACAGGACTTGTGCTCCAGACCCTGCACCAGTTTTGTCACTTTTCTCTGAACCCGCTCCAGCACCTCAACATCCTTCTTGGAGTGAGGGGCCCAAAACTGGACACAAACAACATTCAAGGTGTGGCCTCACCAGTGCCCAGTGCCTGCTGCCCACACCCGTGCTGGTACAAGCCAGTATGCCGCTGGCCTTCTTGGCCACCTGGGCACGCTGCTGGCTCCTTCAGCAGGCTCTCAACCAGCAGCCCCAGGTCCTTTCCTGCTGTGCTGTATCGAGATGAATTTCACAAAGCTACTGGTGTGTTCAGACAACAAATAGAGTCAGACAAACTTCTGTTTTCTGTGAAAACCATCTCATCTTTTTAAAATGATTTCCCTTTCCTCTTCCCTTTCCTTTCCCCCTTCCTTCCTTTCCCCCTTTTTTCCCCCCTTTCCTCTACCCTTCCCTTTTTCTGGATCTCACCAGTTAGCACGACCATCATTTTTGATCCAGTAATCATTTCTATTTACTGGAGCAACCAAAATAAGCATATTTTGAACTAAAGGGAAAAAATATCCCCGTTTCATTCTTATTCTCTACCAGCTTAACTATGAAGTGGGATAATCTAGACTTTAAGTCTTGGATTATCAACAATGCTTGGTATTTATGGAACCATTCAACGGCTTTAATTCAGCAGTGAAGCTGTGTGTAAAATACTGTGATAAATCCTTTGCTGATGTAAATTTTCATCACTTCATTAATTCCATGTTAGAAAAGGATTGGCTCATTTTCACAAAGAAGAACGAGTGGCCATATCCTCAGCTGCTGTAAAGCTGGTAGGTCAATCGTAGGAAATTCGTCCTGCCAGATAATGACTGGTGAAGTTGGGAAGGCAGAGAAAAGCTTTCTGAACCTGTAGTAACACTCCGGTCTGATCTGTAATTCAATTAATTTATAATAGCAGTGAACCTATTTTTTTATGCCTTCTGTGACTAAAGGAAAAATAATTTCAAGCATCAGATCTGGGACTTAAAAGAAATAAAACCCCAATAATTTCAACAGAGTGTGTGTGAAATCTATCAGTCAGGCAGGAAAAACATTTACACTAATTCTACTTATATTTTGCTACTCACACCAGGGCAAATCAAGCACGTGGTCCCTTGGCTCTGTGGAACAATTCTCTCTCAGGTATAAGAGCAACGGTGTCTATTGGAAAAGCTGTTTGAGACACGGCCACATCCACTTCAGCGCCGTTGGGTCCTTCTGCACAGCAGCCCCACAGCGGCAGGTGGCAGCGCCAGGCATCTCAGCCAGATTTTCTAGCTGAGGCACAGGTTTCCCATGTTGTCCCATGTCTCGCTGAAGGTGTCAATTCTTAATTTCAGCTTGTCTGCACTTATCTGTATAAAGCACAGTAAAAACGGGGAAGTCTTGGATCTAGAAATCTGCATCATAAACCAGGAAAGCATTGGCCAAGTTTCCAGTACATAGAGAAAAAAATTATAAAAGAAGTCAACTGCCTTTGGAAGAGGTGTGCTGAATTTCTAATTTCCACAAAGTAAAGGGACTTCTTCATTCCAAACCAGAAAAGTTTTCCGTACAGGTGGTTACTCCTGCACAGTGGGACATGCTTTTATTTACAGGAACAGAGTGATGCTTTCAAAGACCCGTACAACGTCAGGAGCAGGAAGGGACAGATCCGTGTCACCTGGAGAATAGTAAGTTCTACAGGATATTCTGGAAATGATAAAACTTTTTTTTCAAGTGCAGTGCAGGTTCATTTTCAGCCATTAACCTTTGGTACGGTGGTGTAAGTCCGCAGCAATGACCATTTCATTGCTGCTCTCACAGTCCTGCCCTGGCTGCACCCCTAAAAATCGTACAAAAAACTGCAGCAAGAGCAGGGAGGAGGAGCGTTGTTGTTAAATGGGAAAGGGGCTGCTGAGGTACCGAGGACTAAATGTTCTTACAAGCAAGCAGATACCTTAAAGGTCCTACAGCTGTAGGCACCCTTCAGTATGAAGAGTTTTCTTTTCTCCTTGCAGGGCAGGAGGCAAGCTCAGTGTCATGGACTCATGAAGCCTAATCTCTGCTTTGACCAATGATGGCATTGGAAACCACCGGCAGGAGGGTTATCTATCTCCAGGGTTATGATTATTATGATAGGCTGGTTAAGAGGACGCTATTTCTTCCCCACATCTGTTACAGATGTCTATGGCAAACGTTTAGCTCTTGCCAGGAAGCTCTTGCTTGCAGCTTGAGAAGTTTAAATCCAGACTCTGCCGGTCTCAGCAACGTGCTACACACCCTATGCTCCTTCCAGATCTTCCTCCAGAAGTTTCCAGACTGACAACTCCCGGCTCAGACCTCCGGCAGCCCCAACAACCCCACCCAGACGCCTTTGGAGCAAGCCTGTCATTTCTGGGTCTGTGCAAACACGCGCGGGCGCACAGGCAGGGAGGTTAGCATCGCCCTTCGCACGCGCTCAGCCGCCCAGGCGCACTGACACGAGTCTGCGTCACTGGTGAAATCAGCAGCGGCGTGGACCACAACAAACACCCGCAGCCTGGCTTCCCGCCGGAGATCTTGTGACTCTCGCCGTCCCCACAAGACAAGAGCCGCTTCTTGTGCTCATCTGCCCTGCACTGTAACAGGAGCCTGAGGCCTTGTTCAAAGGCTCGGCGTCAGCCACACGAGTGCAAAATAAAAGCAAGAGTTGGCTGTGCTCCAAGGATACATTTTGCTGAGGTCTCAGCTGCGCCAGTTGGAGTTAGTAACCGAGGAAGAGCCGCAGAACTGCGATGAGTGCTGAAGGGATTGGGAACATCATGTATGGGGTAAACAGGAACTGCAGATCTGCTTGATCTTTGTGCTGCGGTAGAAGAGACGGTGCAGTTTGCTTCAGGCACGGTCTTCCTCAGCCCAGAAGGCAACGCTCAGAGACTACTAATGAGTGCAGAAAGCTCGAGGGTAAAGAGGAAGGCATTTCTGAAGCATCAGATGGAATTCCATCTCCTGGCAAAATGGGGAGGTTTCTTTCCACTTATTTTCCCTCTGACCTAGCCCAGCTCTTCTTGCCTTTGTCTGATTCCACGGGCAAGGCCAGCACCCCCGGTTTGGGGCTCCCCTCAACCTCCACAGCTCCACCTGTGATAATCAAAGTGAAATCACACTGGGGAAGAGGAGATTCTGCTAACCACCAGCTCAGTCACGAAGCTATTTTTGGATCTCAGACCCGCGTTAACCCCATCCCCCAGAGCTGCCTGACCTAGGTAAGCAGGCAGCTTCTTGGTGGGCTGCAGATTACACTGCCATGGGATAACTCCCTCTCTGACATCTAGAGCTCCTGTGAGTTCAGTCCGAGTCTTTTTTAAAGGGGCGATTGCTGTAAGCAGGACAATGTAGTCTCTGGGTTCTCCCCTAAGACACATTCACATGCCTTTGCTGGAAATGCTTCCAGTACAGAGGAGCAGGTTTTGAATTTCCTCATGTCCTACTCACTGCAGCATTAACACACACCAAGTAACCGACCAGCCCAGAGGGAGAGGCAAGACACAGCTCTCGGACAGCTTTTCCAGCCTTCCATCATCCCCCCAGACCGACACCCTGCAGATCCTGACAGTGCTCGGGAGCAGAGAGCATCACTGGAATCACAAGACGACATGAAATGGGAACACGCTGACCTTCTGGATGCTTGAACCTCTGCTCAGCACCAGAGAGAAAACATCTAACTCAAAAATATGATCTTCTTGGGAGACCTAAGATGAAAAAGAGTAAAATGCACCATTTAAGTCCAACAGTTGTTACCAAAGCCACACATCTCTCCTTACCTCCTGCCACCGATTCACGAATCAGATGCCTGGTCCTCTGGACAGGCGCACACGTGTTTCACATTGACACACAGGTTTTCTTTCCCACACATCTCTGCTATGTAAGGTGACCGTTTGAACCCGTTAATTCACCATACAGAGAGAGAATGTTCCCCATGCTGGTGTCCTACCGAGCTCAAGTTAGGGGCAGTGAAAAATACTGCTGGTCTGGGGGAAGGACGGGAGGAGGGAGGAAAGCACGTGAGAAGGCTGTACTTTAACCCAGTACAACCTGCCTTCTCTTCATGCACAGCACACGGCGTACACGTGATCTGAACGCAGTCAAACAGCTCATCGCTTTATGCAACCCAAGCTGAGCACGTCTGTAACTCTGGGGGGTCCTCAAGTCAATCTGAGCTGGTGGCTGCACCCACTGCAGCTTTTCCTTACCAAAGATACCTGGACGGCTGCCAGCTCTCACACAACATTTCACTGTGTCACAAGCTCAGCTGAAACAGAGAAGGCTCAGATCAACCAGGTCAGAAGGGCTGCAGTAGAGCAGTTTTCCCTTGGCCTCACCCTCATCCTGACCTCATCTGAGGATATCTCCTCTCCCTATCACCTGCCCAAACTCAGGAGGTCCCACATGTGAGACACTGGCAGCTTGTGAGAAGTGACTGAGGCTGCTTTGCTTTCCCTTTAACAGCCCGTGGTTTGGCATGAAAGAGGTGAGAGAGGTGAGAACTTGTCGCTGAGGTGAGGGGCAATACAGCCTTACAGGCAACGCGCAGGGTCCGGGCATCTGAGCCCCTGCTGCTCCTATTGCTCCATTGCCCCTGGACTCCCGGCTCTCCAAAGCCCACCTCTGCTCCATCACCACGGTGTCTGGGCTCGCATAAAACACTTTTACTCGAACAAGAGACTAAAGGACACTCACAGCTCATGCACAATGTTCTCCACTCCTCCTTCCCAGAGAAACCAGTGAAAATCTGGCAAACTTGCACCAGCGTCAGACTCACCCTTGGACTAATGTTAGAGGCTGGAAATGAGTCTGTGGCAAGGAAAGACATTGAGGGGAGGAAGCAGCAAAGAGTAATTGGTAGGTGGATGTCTTTAAGGAGATAAATATATGGTTAAAAGCAATTCCATGGTCAAGAAATAAGTTTTTCCAGGAACTTTAGGGGAGACGATATGTACATGATAAACCAGAGAAAAAGGGGGGGAAAATTTTTTACTTTTTATATATATATGCACTTCTTGGCTAAAACCACTAATGTGAGAAGGGTTTCCCCATCTCCCAGGGAACTTTGGGGTTCTCTGTAATACTTCACAAAACAACATCTGTCACCCTGAGCTCTGATGGAGATGAATTACATTCTTCAAGGCGCTCAGTGCTCTGGACTCCCACTGACCGCCCTATGCAACGGCCTGAACAGCAGCCCCATAATTAGCAGCCACAGGCTGTGGGTGGAAAAACATCCACACCGCAGTATTCTTTCGGTCATATTCTTTCCAAAGGATTTAGAGACGCATCCAGAGTGAGGGAGACCTGATTGATTTCTTGTCTTTTGCTTTTGCTGGGAAGAAGTGGGGAAAGGGGGTTAGGCTGGAACTGGCAAGTATAAAAGAAAATGATAAACCAGCCATGCAAAAGTTGGATGCAGTGGGTCACTAATATGGGGCACGTGGAGAAAACATTTGTGTCCCTTCCTCACTGCTTCACAATGCCAGAAACACCGACTGATGGAAGTTGTCCTTCCCCCTATGGCTTCAGTGGCATCATGCCAGTCTGCAGCAGCTGAGGATGTGATACAACAGTTTTCACTCCCTGTGAATGTCGTCAAAGTTATGCAAAATTCAATACAAAGCGTTTGAAAATTAACTGATTTTGAAGTACGTCCTGTTCAGGAATTTATTTTAAACCTCTGTGTAAGCATATGAGGTTTAACATCCTGCTGGGGTAATGCCATCGACGGGACTGATATTCACATGAGCCTATAAAACAGGGGTTTTAATCTTCTCTTGTCCTGACCTTGCACTTAAGGTATCCCAAGGGTGGGTGATAAACAAGCAAATAATTCTTAGAGCCAAGAGCGAGGGATTATCACTGCCGCACTTCTTCTGAGCTTGAGCATTATCTCAGACCATCAAAACTTTAAAGGGAAAAAAGCCAGCTGCAAACACCACCGGCTGCGACAGCGGCGCGTGTCCTCATGTCCACATGGCTGCAGCATGCCAAGAGGGGAAATGCCTGTCGCCACTGACATCAGCCCACGAGGGACCATTATCCCGGCACTACACTGAACTAGAGGAAAGAAATGTGTCCTGCACAGCTCCGTACTGTTGTTACCTTCACAAATGGAAAACCCCTGCCTGGAGAGACAGGTTAATCCTCGCCTGGGAGACCCCCCTCGCTCAGCGTGCGCTGGAACAGCTACCGTCCCCATCCTTCCCACATCCCAGGGGCAGGCCTTCTACAGCTGAGACGCTCTTGCTGTGATGCTCTTTCTTCACCAAGCAGACACCCTTATGAGCAAGGAGCTGACCTCAGAAAACCAAGCCGAATCTTGACATTAAGTCGTGTTCAGGAATTGGATGACAATGACCTTACAGCACTTCTTTAACTGCTTGTAAGTGGACACGCTCTCCCAAATACCCACAGTTTTGAACCTTTCCCCAGGAAGCAAAGCTAACGGTAAATATAGCAGAAGTCCTGGGGCAGTGACAGGCTAGGACACAGGCACCGGCCAAACACCACAAACCATCCTTCTCCTCCCGTCCCACCAGTCTGGGCTGTTCCTGCAGCCTCACACCAGCAGGGGAATTCCTATTGTAACAACAAAGTTAAAGGACGGTCCAGGGTGGTTCATTGCGATAGGCAAACCGGGGCAGCAAGATAACCTTTAACGGAGAAATAAACCCCGGGACTCCTGCTTCCCCACCGCCAGTGACAGCGGCATTTCTGTCCTAAAGACTCTCGTAGGCTTGCAAAGCAATCCTAAGAAAACAATAAACACCGATTCACAAAATCATCATCACCAATAGTGCTTTCATGATCAGAACATCAATGGTCGTTCCCTGACCTCGGACAGGGTGGCAGACTCCGACATTCTGCCCACGCGCTTAACCTGAAGCGAACGCCTGTGTGTGTGTGCGCATACCCAGGCTGCTCATGAAGAAGGAAATCTCTAATATTTTGTCTCAAAAAACCTCCCCAGTGCTTTTTATTACAACACTGCAAGTTCCCTCGTGTTTTATGTCCTTGGATGCTAAAGGGAACTATTAAAGAGCCGGCGTGAGAGCCAGCATCCATTTGAGGATGAAGAATGCTAACAGCCGCACTGCCGCCGCGGGGGGGTGGCAGGTCCTGAACGACCTCCAGACAACCAGGAGGCAGTTCACGACACTGCTGCAGGGATGTTAATCCCATCCCAGCCTGCAGTAAAAGCTCCCTGTGCCATTTTGCCATGCTGCAAACACTCTCCCTCCTTAAAACGGCAATTTCTTCTCCTCTTGGTTTTCTTGCACTGCATTTAATGTCAGTGCCAAGGCTCCTTCCCGGTACTTGCTAGATGTCTGTGACAGCCATTGAATTAATACAGTGAAAACGCAGGAAAAGTCCTTTCTTTTTAAAATAACTTACAATTTCCTCAGAACTTCTTCCCGCCCACCATCTCCTGGCAAACCCATGATGGACAAACCCCAGAAAGCTGAGACGAAGCTGCGGGGCACGTGAGTTCTCTGTGCAGAACCACAACACTGAGAGGCAGCAAGACGCAGGATACAGTGGTCTGAAGGGGTTGCTTGACCCATGGGTTTTCATTTTGCACTGACGAGCAACCGCCTCCACTCCGGAGTCTGACTCCGCAGCCAGCAGATGCTCATGTAACTCTTGGCAAGACCGTGGCAGGCAGTCTGACATGTGCAGAAGATAACCGCAGTTAACAGCACAGACCTACTTCATCGCTTCAGTCAGGACAGAGTGACCCAGTGTCGTCTTCTGACCTGATTTATGAAATGATGGCATCCAACAGGGTAAAGCAACCGCCCGACACAGTGCTGATGACACGATGGTCCCGCAGCTCTCAAATATATGGTTTTGGGGAGAGGCGGAAGCAGAGCTAAGGAAGCTGCAGAGACAGGGGGTCACATCTTCCTCAAGGATCCCTGTCCAGCACATGAGCATCCCAACAAACAACACTTTGAATACATTTTTTTCCCCACAAGGCAAAATCTGGCACTGGAAACTTGCATAATCCCTCTAAGGGAGAGCCTGGAGGCAAAAATAAACAAACAGAAGGGGAGATGCAGTGATTACTGCCTGTCCCTCCCTCCTTTTAATCCTCTTTAGCTACTGTCCTCTCTCTTTAGAGAGGCCACCACTCTTTTTGGGCTCAACACACCATCATCCCACTTACAGTTAATAAACAGAGTTGGCTCCTTACCATGGCCCTTCCATGGTCACCTTCAGGCCTGCTCCTTCAAAGATTTCACCTCACCAGTCCTTCCACAGGTTCTGAGATCCTCCTTCCATAGGATGCACAGGTCCACTTCCCAAATATCTGCTACACTGCTGGTTTGCAGTCTCTGAGGTATGGACCCACCAGTAATGGGCTGCAAGGAACTGGAAATGGGTCATGAAATGCTTCAAGGGAAAATAAAAACCCAAAAAAGACTTTTCAGTTATCAACAGGTATTTGACAATGTCTATGGAGAACTCTGGTGACTGGACACGTGTCAAAGCTCGTAATGAATTCTTTGTCATCGTTGTTTCTCATGGAAGAAGTTTGTAATTACAGCTTCGCGTAAGATTTCACTGGTGGAAAACAAGCCAGCCTGCAGATTTTTCTCAGAAGAGCCCTGTGGTCCAGCCACCCAACACCACTGGTACACCAGCTTCAGCCTATCCAGTCCCTGCTGCTTCCAAAGGAGAAAAAAAGAAAACGGAAAATGTCAGGATATATTTGTGCCAGAGTTTTGTGACCTCCTTGGTCAAGTGCCCACACCGTGAGTATACACCTCAGACCTGTGCTGGCTCAAGTGTGGCCCTTCAGAAAAGCACAGCAATAAAATCCAGGACTGATCGGACAACTTGATGTATCTAAGAAACAAACACAGCCACCTAGGTGCTCCCTGTGGTCACAGGGAGAGAGAGGTACGGTGTTGGGACAGAACGAATCAAGCTGGACGCACATCTGCCTATTGTCACTACCAGGAGATGAGACTCGTGCTCCAGCATCTGTCAAGGTAGCTGTGACTGGCCCGAGACAAGAAGACTTGCCAAAAATTAAAGTGCCGGGAGGACCTCCCTATCCTCTAGACTCTTCTACCTTCATCTCTATCAGCTCATTCCTTGCAGCACACAGTGCAGGGTGCCAACACACGGAGCCTTGGCTGCCCGAGAGCACGAGGAGTACGGGGTGTGCTCCTTTCTCGGCCGGGCTGCCGCCTCCGGTCACACCGCTCCGCTGCCCACCGAGGCCAAGGGAAGAAGTCGCATTAATTTCAACGGATGTTACATCAGCCCTTCTGCCCGCGCCGTCCAAGGGATGAGACACAAGGACTAGGAATGCATCCCAGCCTTCTAGTGCACCATTTTGCAGAGCGTTTCCTCATGAGTGGCTTTAAAAAGAAAAAAAAAAAGTAAAAAATATAATTTATAATTCCTTCCGGATTTTTCTGAAAGAACCAATGTATTATGTCTAAGTACGCTCATGCATTCAAAGACCACGATCACCAGGAAATTATCTAAACGAATTTTGGAATAACCAGGGTCATGTCATGTTAACCACTGACTATTCGTGAAATGAAAGATGGAAGGGAAAAATGGTTTTCGGCCCAGTCAGAATAACACCCTAAACCCAGGAATGGCCTTTTTGTGTTCTTGTTGCTGAATCTTCAGGTTTTGTATCATGGAAAACCACGTGATAAGGTCCCTGCACAAGATGCCAGGCATTTCCAGGCAAACCGTACTGCCCACAGTATCATTAATTTAATCTTCCACTACTTGACTCTTCTCCTGACTGAAAAATCAATGCTAATAAGGAGCTTTGGGAAAAGACTGTGTTGATGCCTCATCTTGGATGGACTAATTTTAACCTGCTATCAAACGACTAAGTGGCTTTAAAGAACCTATAAACCCCAACAAAGAGATTTTTAAATGTCTCTTTCCCAAACGGTGCGTTCTGCTGATGAAGACATCTAAATGCATGAGGAGAGGTTGATGCGCTCCCTCAGCCTCTCCGTCAGCAACGCTGGGGATGCAGGCCAACGTCTGGTACTTCCACGGCATCAGCCCCTCCGCCTGCGCGAGGGAAAGCGCCCGACAATGAATCTGACAAGGAACGATTTCAAGTAGTTGGAGACACTAATAGGATTCGAATCAGCTGTAGCTGAAGGAAAAGAGCGTGGTGCTACTCGCTCACTCGGATAAATTGCCTGCTAGAGCAATAACCGAAGCCTGAAAAACAAGGGTGATCTTAAGCAATGGTTAAAATGGGATAAAAACCACATTCTGGATAGCCTCAGCTTCACTCTTGAGCATCCCCTCCGGTGCTGACCTGAGATGTCCGCCTTTACCTTCAAGGTCTTTGAGGAGGCAGCCCAGAAGGCAACAAGGCATCCGGGAGATCATTCCTGACCTCCGAGGGCTGTGTCGACTGTTCTGAGTCACACAGCTTTCCTCCCTGTTTCTGGCAAACTTCCCATCAAAATTTGCTGCATGGTCACATCGCCCTACTTTAGATCATGCTACAATGCCTATTTCACCTGGGGACCACTAAGTCATGTCCAGAAGACAACAGCGAGATGAAATAGGATATGTTTTTTTCTGAAAAACCTCATTTTATGACTAGTCAGTTCTTCCAGTTCATTTGTCTCTCTCATTCCGTGTTGCATCGCAACGCGTAAGCACTAATCACGGTGACCTGACCACCAGAGCAGCCGCTCTCCTATCTCCTATTTCTTTCCACAGCTCCTAGCACTAGGAGGGCTTGATCCTGAAATCGGAGGTCGTGAGGTACCTTGATCTGCACTTAAATACAAATAAAAAGGCTGGTATCAGTAGAACAGTTTTAGAAAGGTGCTTTGCTTTCTGGTCACCCCCCTATCACCAGGGAAAAGTGCCGATGAATTTTTCTAGCTAACGCAAGGCCTCCTCCATCGTGAATAGATTATTTACTGCATATTCACTGAACCTTCAGAGAGAGAGATTAGATTTGTTTTCCCCTCTACTCAGCAGCTTTGACCATGGAGGAAGGTATGGGAAAGGATGGGTCCAAGATTAAATATTCACGTAGCCTGAGAAGAAGCTGTCCCCTTCTTACAACGGAGCCCCTCAGCTGCCGGTCACACAATTCCCTCCTGAACACAGTGGTACATTTATAATGATGCTGCTATCAGTGCAAACGAGAGGGGAAAGAAAAGCCAGGCTGTGGAGCACAGCTGAGTATCTATCCCAGCTGAACATCACTGTCTCATCACCGTTGACAGGAGTGAGAAGGAAGCCAAACTCCACCACATCAAACCAGCTTTTGGAGAGATCCATCCTGATACTCTCACGGCAGAGGGTTTATCAGCAGGATCTCATCTGTCGTTAACTCCAAACGGGGTGGCCGTGAGGAGGTTATCATCCCACCAGCACCCTGCTCCATTTCCCCAGGGCTCTGCTTTCAACCAAGTAACAGCGTGCCTGGCAAAGAGACCCGGCCAGGCGCCACGGGGCTAATCCCGGAGCGACCAAGGAGTCTCAGAAACGCTCCGTGCTCTACGGAGTTGCCAGCTGCAGTTTTTCTCTTGCATGTGAACCACCGTCACTGCACACCCTGACCCTTTGATGAGGCTGCTCACAGGTACCCGTCACGTAGTGCCACAGCCACCAGCTCACAGAGGACACAGACGTGGCCGTGGGCTTTTGGTACTATCAGCAGAACAGCGTGATGTTTTGCTACTGAGCTACAGAAAAGCAACTGCTGGATGTGTGCACGTGGATAAATCTCACGTCCCCAGGCATGCTGGAGGTGCCCAGCCTGCTGTGTGTCTCCACAAAGCGGATGTCCTCATCTGACTGCTTCAGCTCGAAGCCAAATGTGGTTAAGTCACGCCCCAGGACCACACCTGCCTCGGTGCTGGCTTGACTTACCTGCCTCAGGTGGCACAAATTCCCCAGTGCACTGCGCCCACGCTCTCCATAATCCCACGTCCCCAGATATGTCTGTGCCTGGGGCATCAGTGGTCCTCTCGACTGCTCCCTGTGGGACAATACTTGCGTCTGTGCCGTCAAGACCCACTCTTAGTGCATGAAAAGGGTGAGGAGGAGGCTGCTCCGGGCGAAGCCTTGGACCCTGGCGCCTGAGATGGCTCTGAGCCAGCAGCACACCGCAGGTCCCGCCAAGGAGGGGCGAGGTCTGCACAGCACACTTCGGGATTGCCATCAACACAGCGGTCAGGGTGGAACACGATCCCAAGACGTGGTGTCAAAACCTGTGGCTGTGCTTCTTTGCTCCTGCTACAGTAAGTTACATGAAAAAGAAAAACTAGATCTAGGGAAACTTTGTTGCTTTCCAGTAATTTCCCCAAACTCCAACCATTCTTCATTTGGTCGTTCTACAGATCGCTGCTTTCACCCATCCTTAGATCATAGTGAAGCAGGAATATGGGATGAAGCTGCAAGATAACAAAAGCTTGGCGAGACTCCAACCATGATTAGACATTTTGATGAGTAACAAGCACGACCAGAGTTACAGCAGAAAGTATTTAAAGCTATTTTTGAAATGAAGTCTTAGGAAAGATGTAAACTCTCATGATCTGAGGCATTAGCTAACCTCTAATTACAGAGGGAAGGGGAGGAATGGAAATTTCTCTGAGATAAGGGATAACCAACCTCACTGCTTGTTGCAGGGTTTCTTGGAAAAGCCTTGGCCCACCCCCTTCTGGTCGTTGTCAAAGCCCTGGCCAAGAAGGCTCGCAGGTCTGAGTGAGCTTAGCAGCTCCTAAATTCCTAGAAAAGCAACTGTAACTTAAGCTTTGCTTGCTACAAACGTTTGATTTTCCACACAAATTATAGAAAAATATTATTATATAAAATCATACATTTTACTACAGGCAAACCATTACCATAGCTACTTCCCGCCCCCACCCCCCGGAGCTGCAATTAATAGTTTATCCATTACAAACATCTGCTTTTTATTTATCTAATATATACTTCATATATATATGTATATATTAGCATTAGACAAATTAGATGCTGTAAACTATTTGTCAAAGAGCTTTTCTAGCATATGAGAAACTGGAACAAGAACAGAGCTGCCCACCACGGGAGGCTCAAGCTCAAACGCTTTCACAGATAAACTGTATAAAGAAAATAAGCAAAGACCACAGTACTTACTGATACACAATATGATCTACTCGATCCGCCGAAACATCAGTCACCCTGTGCAGCCTGCTTCTCTTTCCTCTGTCTAGTGTTGGATCCAGCCATTGTTTCTTTCTTTTTTGGGAAACTTATTTTCACCACCCATTTTGTAGTGGCCAACGCAATGGCTCTCCAACCTTGTCTGGGTCCTTTACTACAAATGTCTCACGACACGTGGCTACTCGTACCCAGGTCACCATCCCTTCTGTTTGCGCTCTGTCAGGCAGGGTGTCTGGAGTCATTTCTTGTGGATGTGGCTGAGTCTGGGCAAGTCTTACACAAAGGAGGGCTAAAAGATGCTTCTTACAGCCAGGAAGGTTGATGGCAGTTCTCAGATCCACAACCTCAACACAAGAATGCTTCACCTCCTGGCAAAATGTGTTTTATTTTGCTGTACCAGGTCACCAAAGGAATGGAATGCTCAACCCCAAACTTCTGGCCCCAACACCTAGTGATTTTTTGGATGTTATGGGCTTGGCCCACCAGTCTCCTGGAGAAGGGGGAAATTGAGGAATACCGTGGGAAAGCAGGTGGGCCAGCCAGCGCTGATGCAGCAACCCAAGGCAGCATTTATTTAGTACTGGCGAGAGCCACCTACAGGCTGATTTAACCTATAGCCGCAGCCTCCCCGAGGGTGAGCCTGTTGTGTCTGCAGGGAGCAGGCACAGAGGCACCCCAGCCACCTGGGCCAGCCAGCACTGAGCCAGGGAGCAGGGGAGCCTCACCAGAGACGTCCCACCAGCGCGCCTGCATGGGCTCCTTTGGGGGCTGGACTCCAGGAGAACAGAGGCGGATGGGCTTCTCTGGGATCTGCCAAGCTCATGGAGTCATCAAAGCATGGAAAGCAGCAGGACTCCAAGCCAGACCAGCCAGTGCCATGACCAACAGGTGAGGGGATGCGATGGCAGCACCAGCAAACATTAACAGCACCACCGTGAAGAACGACTGTCTCCAAACCAGTCCCGTCAGCCAGCCGGGCTGTGCACATCCACGCTGGCAGCAGTGCTCCGGCTCCGGTACAGCCTGTGCAACGGGATTCGCAGTCGCTGCAGCACCTGCACTAGGACTGAGCCCGCCTGGCGAGTTCCACTAGGGGCTGCATGCAGATGCCAGAAGAAAAACGTCAGAGGAGGTTGAATCCTGGCGGGACTTGGCAAGTTCAGTGATGCCAATCCTGGGCAGCCCGTTTGGCATTGCAAACACCTCAATGAAAAATTCAAACTATTTTCATGTATTCCTCTGCAGCGAGATGGCACCTAACGGTCAGCAGCACTAATGGACACCGACAGGATGTGAAACAGCATTTGCTCCGAGTCCTGATAGGTGATGATCCTCCAGTGACGCTGCTGAAGAGCTACCAGCCCTTTCTCCTGGCCTGACTCCAAAGCCGGTGCTTGAAACCGGAGGTTCAGCAAGCACTGATGCTGTTTGCCTGTGGAGGAACAGGCACTTCTGGCGGCAGGCTAGAAGAGGTGACAGGATGCTGAGTGGATCCATCACTCTTGCAGAAGAGAAAGTTCTGTCTCCAGACGCTATTCGATTGGCAGTCCCAGCATCCTCTTCAGTGCAAGTTTGTCTGCTTTCCCCCCTTACAGCCCACCCTGAGCTTGTCAGCGTACACAGACCGCTGGTCGCCTTGCTCAAAACCAGCTGTGAAAGGGTGCCCCAAATCTCGTCAGTGACTCGAGCATACGTTTGGGCTCCAGAGCTCACACACTACTGCTGGTTGTATCAGTCAGGCTGCACCTGAAGCAGCGTTCCGTGTCCCTGCTAATCCTCCGGCATGGCCCCGAAATCCAGCCCAGCGCTCTCGGCTCGGGGCAGCCCTCCTCCATCTCTAGCGCCTTTCTGAAGAGGAAGCGGTGCAGACTGACCAAATTCCGATCCCCTTACACAGCCCCTCAGAGCTGCTCCCGGGGCGTCTCGGCACAGCCCTCGGACGCTTTTTCAGACCCAAAATCGCTTCGAGGATTCAGAGAGCCAAACTCTTCCTTTACAAGAGAAGTTGAGTGTGGGATTTTCCTAACCTTGGGCTAACCAGACCCCAGAAGCTTTTCTGCACTGGATGGAGTCTC